>NW_020954625.1:20886692-20978309 GCF_900497805.2 Vombatus ursinus | reverse complement strand
TAATTTCCACCTTCTTTTTAGGAGAGATAAGAAAAGTTTCTTCATAATTATAAAATTTCTTCAAAATAGAAACTTGAAACATTTGAGGGCTTTGACCTAGTCCAGCCTCCTCACCTGAAAAAGTACAAAACTGAGGACAAGGCAATCCATAAGTCAGTGCCAGAGCCACTCACGGATGGTCTACCTCCCAGTGTTCTCTCTGAAACAAACCAACCTTGATTAATAATTAATACATAGTATTAGTGAATAGCAAATTAATCATTGCAATTATGGGCACTGGGCAAATGATTAAGGTATTAAATAGAATAACAGCCCCCTCTCTTCCCTTCATATTATGATTTTAAATAAGTTTATAGAATCTTCTTGCATGTCTGGTCTCTATTGTCCTCCGAGATAGCTGAATGGGGGTAAAAAGAGTCTTTCAAGTACTTTACCTTTCCTTTGAAAACTTATTCATTGATGTCTTTTGTATTCTTCATCATATTCATTACTCTGTATTGACCTCTGCCCCTGCCCCTATAACCAGTAAGTTCTCTCTTGTAATAAAGAAAAACAGATAAGCAAAACCAATGGACATAGGATCTGTGTTTGACATGATATCCGGTCTTACTCTTTTCCTGCCTCAGTCACCATCTCAAGGCAAAGAGGGATGGATCTCCATTCTTTCCTCTCTCCTCCAAGGCCAACACTGCTCATGGTAATTACTATGGTCAACTCCATTTTATTGTAATGGTAGGTATTATACGTAATGTCTTTAATGTCTTCATGGTTCTAATTGCTTCATTCTTCATCAATTCATGCATGTCTTCCCATGTTTCCCTGAAAGCTTTTTGTTTGTTGTTTTTTATGGCACAATAATATTGTATTACACTCATATTCCACAACTTTTTCAGTCCAGTAGATGGGCAGCCACTTTGTATCTGTTTTTTTTTTCCTACTATGAAAATTGCTGCTGTGAATATGTTGGTATATATTGTGGGATCTTTTCTTTCTGTCCTTCACCTCCTTGGTAAGCAGTTAAATCTTTGGGTCGAAGAGTATGAACAGTTTGGTAACTTGACTTGAATAATTCCAAATTGTTTTCCAGAACCATTGGACCGATATGTAGCTGCACTGAGAGTGTATTTATGTGTCTGCTGTGCTCACATCTTCTTTAACCTTGATTGTTTTCATTTGTTGGTGATCTTTGGCAATTCGCTGAGTATGAGGTAAAACCTCAAATTTGTTTTGTTATGTATTTCTACTATTGTTATTATTATGTGATTTATAAAACTCAGAGAATTGTGGATACTAGCACTTCTTTGAAAGTTATTTGTTCATGCCCTTTGATGTCTTGTCCATTAGGGAATGGCTCCTAGTTTTACCTACTTATGTTAGTTCCCTATAAGAATTTTATCTGCTATTTGATGCAAAGGTCCCCCCACCCCCCCAGAATGAAGTTCCTATTCTTATCCTGGCTACATTGATTTTGTTTATGCAAAATGTTCTTTAACATTTTATGAAGTTGAATCTTTTTTTTTTAATTTCTTTTAGAATTTCCTAGATCTTTTCTCATTGTTTGGTTAAGAATTAGCCTATTAGCCAGACTGTGAAAAGTACCTTCTTCCATTCACTCACACACACACACACACACACACACACACACATAATGTATGTGTGTACATCTGCATGTTTACATATATACACATATACTGCATATATATGACATATATACCACACATTATATGTGTGTACACACAGAAATATGTATTTAAATGGTATTTATTTTATATTGAGGTCTCATGTACATCTGAAACTTTGGGGGCCATAAGGTGTCAGATGTTCAGCTAGCCCCATTTTTTGCCAAGGTGATTTCTAATTTTTGTTTGATAGTAAGTCCTTCCCCAGGGAGTTTATGTTCTTGCACTTACTGAGTGCTGGCCTGCTGATTTCTTTCTGATTCTTTCTTATCTGTTCTGTTCCACCTAGAGTTCTACCCTGCTGCTTCTCATATGAATGAAGTTTATGATAATCAAAATGTCTGCTGACTTCCTTTTATAGGGCAAAGTGTTCCAGAAAATAGAACTGATGTCTTTGATGTTAAAAACTTCCTTTAGGTCTGGGTTGTGCACATGTAGGAAATGAAATCATTTTGATGTATAACTTGTTCTCCTTAATCCTCAGGAGCTCTTGGTTAAAGGGTACCCAAACCAATATTTTCTGTTATATGTTATGATAAGTTGTTTTCAAGAAAGTGTCATAGCCTGTGGGCTAGAATATTATCAAAGGACCCTTGAGGAAGAAGAAGAAAAAAAAAGTTCCCTACATGTACAGTGGAATCTGCATTCCTGCAGCCAAGGAATATGCAGAGTGATTTAAGCCTTTCCTCTTGATGGCAGACAACAAAATGAAAAATGGGAATGGCCTGGCCATAGACGACTCAGCAGCACATTAAAGCTTTCACCCAGGCCCTCTGCCTTCTAGAGTTGAACTGGGGGCTCTGAACATGGAAACCACACAGGGTTCGTGGTAATTGAGATCATATGTTTCTTATCAAAGCTTCCTCAAAAAAAAAAAGAAAAAACAGCTTGGGGGAAAATGCAGAAATGTGTGTCTTGACCACAGTCTACCAATGGGCTTCCGCCCTGGAGCCTCCAGCTAATTTGTTGACTTCATTACTGAAGGCACCGGAAGGTTAAGAAGGGTGATAATCGGGTTTTCGCTGATTGCTGATCACTGTGGAAAACAGGCCGCATGATGCGAAAGGAAACCTGTGACCTTAAGGCAGGGGGAGGATGGAGAGTTGAGGCAATTATCCACAAAATTCCTGATTCCGGCAACATTGCTGTTTACAGTGATTAAATTATGTGGATCATTGTGCCACTTCATGCCGTCTGTCTGGATGCTGTATGAATTGTACGTTCTGAGCTCTAATTGTATCCTTTATCTGGATAGGGTGTGTTCTAGTCATCTTTAAAAGTCAAATTTAGAAGAAAAATGAGCAATTCGTTATCATATATCTATTTAAAAAAGAAAAAATAACATGGCAAATGATCCCAATCCTTAATGGTATGTTGGACAGACACGGAACCAGGACTTGTGGTCAAATAAGTGGCAAATACATGACCACAGAAAGAAAACAGCCTGAGGGAAAAGATGGCAAGATGCAACCTCATTAAACCCTTAGGTTATGGTTCAGTTTCAAGTTCACATAGAAAACATGAAACCTTGAAACTGCGAGCGATAACTCAATGAAACTGCCAACATTCTCATTCTGATCATTCTTGCTTTCATTGTGCCCTTCCTTTGCTTCAAAATTTTCAGTGGCTCCCTATATGCTTGTAGCAGATTGGGATTCTGCAGGGCTTTCAACGTTCCATGATCGGACTTTTGTCCTATTTTTCCAAACTTATTTCTCACTGCCCCCTAATATTCATTCCCAGATAGGGAAGCCTGGCTCTTTCTTGTTCTCTGAGTTCATTACCACACCCTTGCCATTTTTTTTCAGACTGGCTTTCTAAGCTCTAATGCATTTATTTCCTTTCACTTATCCAAATCCAACTTGTGATAAGTTCAACTTAAATACTGCCTCTTCCATGAAGCCTTCCCTTTCTATCTAATTTCATTCAGCAGGTCTCTTACTTTACTATAGGCCATATATTGTCTTCAGCCCACTGTCAACTGAGATCAACAAATGAATGATGTAAGATCAGAACATTCAGAGCCCTTAGGGACCCTAGAGTTCAACTTGTTTTTCAGATGAAGGAACTGAGATCCTGAGAGAAAATACCTTGGTTAAGGTCACACAGACAGTGACAGAGTTGGGAATAGACACCAGGTCCTCTGAAACCAAATTTAGTGTTCATTTCACCCCACACTTTGGACAGAGCATTACATGGACAGATCATTGCCTCTCCAAGGAGAACAGGTGAGTCTTTGCAAGGAAATGATAAGGAATATGGTGTACACATCACAGAATCAGTGGTCCTTTGCCAAAACCACCTTATTTCATGCTTATAGCAAAAAGATTACAGTGTCAAAATTGGGTGTCATCGCAGAGACACCCAAGGAGGAGCCTTTGCTCCTCTCTCCAATTAGAGGGAAACTGCTGTATCCTTAGGTAGCCCATTCCAACTTCAGAAAGCTCCAATTGTTTGGAAGCTTTGTTTACATCAAGGAGCTGCCACCTTTCTCTTTGCCACTTATGCTCAGGAAGCTGGGCAAAAAATGATGTTCTGACAGTTAATTTTGCTCATGCAAGCTAGTTAATTGGGTCAGATCATGTGTCTCATTCACCACAAATTGGGTTTTCATAGTTGAGTTTTGCTACTTGCAAAAGCACTTGGTCATTTTTTAAACAATAACATTGCAACCAATAATGTGAAAACAAATTTACTTACCCAGTTATACCTTTGAATAATAATTTCAAAAACCTCATTATCTCTTTAAAAAAATCGCCTTGGGGGCAGCTAGATGTCACAGTGGGTAGAGTACCAACCCTGGATTCAGGAAGACCTGAGTTCAAATCTCACCTCAGACACTTGACCTTGACCTTACTAGCTGTGTAACCCTGGCCAAATCACTTCACCCTATCGCCTTGCCAAAAAAAAAAAAAAATTCGCATTGGTCCTATTTTGATATTCTGAGTGAAAAAAGCCTAATCCCTCTGTCTCAGAGTGTAGCACTTGATTAAATACTATCCTGTATTGTTGTCTATTGTTCTCTATGTACTGGTCTTGGCTCTCCAACTGGTTCGCGAACTTCCTGAGGCCATGAGACTTCCTGAGACTGTGCCTGGCACATAGTAGGTGCTTAGTAGATGTTGATTGATTGATCCATGGGAGCATTCTCTCCTTGGGATGTCTGTGACTTGTTTCTGGAGACTTAGTGCCTAACACAGGATTAGTACGCACACATACATCGTAGTGCTTAGTAAATGCTTGGTAATTCACTTGCTTTAGACACTACTTGTATCATGTAGCTGTGCAATCTCCACACTTCCTCATTTCATTTCCTCTTTACGGTCATAAACCACAGCAGAGATATCCATAACTCCTTCGTTTGTTTAGTGGTTTAAAATAATGTCTTGGCCATTTCACTGAAGGGAAAAAGGATACTAGCTTACCATAGCTGCTTGGCAAGAAAACCTCTTCATGAGGGCTGCCCTGGACCCCGGCTTCTGGGAAAATGTAATGCTTCCCTTCTCAGGCCCATGCGCTATGTATAGAAAGTCATATAATAGATAGTTACAGGTAATTGATCAAATCAGGAAACTAACATTGTGTTAACTATGTGGGAATTTACATGATAACAGAACATTTTCTAGAGGCATAGATATTTAGTTCGTTTACTAGAATTTTACAGACAAAAAATAGTTGGAAAGAATAGGATAATAATATCTAATAGAAAGAAATGATAGCAAAACCAGATGAAGATAATACAAGTATTGTCTCTGTGAGAAGTTTATGGTCTGATAATGACAAAATGGGCTTCGAGGACAAGAAAAATATGCAAAAATGTGACTGGAATGTTTCAGATTTGGATTTGTGGATGTACAACATTGATGCTCAAACTTGGAAACATTCCAGGAATATTGAGAATAACATTTCACCTGACGTACACAGAGGCACTGTGTAATTACTCTATGTAATTCTTGGGTGAATTTAAATCATGGTGATCAGTTTCGTGGAAAGAACTAATTCCTTCTTTCAGCACAGAATTACTCTCATGACCATAACCAAGGAGATTAAAGCACAGAGTTCAGATCTTCCCATCACACTCCACACCTAGAAAAGTCAATGGCTTAAAACTTTCCTGGGGCACCTTTTTTCAGGTTCCTGGCCATGACTTATTAACATTTATGCTCCCTAAAGGACAGCACCACTGGCTATGGGAGGGACTTAACAGATATTTGATAGAGAGAGGCAGATTTAGATTAGATATAAGAGAAAACTTCCTTGCATTGATAGTTGTTCCAAAGGGACATGAGATGTCCAGGGGCTTTGTCTTCAGATAAGAGTTGGACTCAAGAGGCTCCATTCCAGATATGAGATTCTCAGGTGCTTGTGAATTAATCAAAATAAAAGAAAACATTTAGTAAGTGCTGGCTTTGTGCTAAGCATCATGCTAAGTGTTGGAACCAAATATAAGCGCGACTTTTGAATACATCATGTTGACTATTATAAGTACCCAAATTAACTTCAAAGGACATATGAAGGAAGACACTATCTGCATCCAGAGAAAGAACTGATTAATAGAAGTATGTATAGAATAATTGTGTGTGTGTGTGTGTACATATTGCACCTAATGAGAATGATTTTTGTGTGTTTGTGTGAATAAATACATATTGTATCTAATAGTAGCCATCTCTAGGGTGGGGGGGAAGAAAAAAATAAATTTACATACTTACACAATACCTTTATTATGTATTTAAAAGGAATGGCAAGTTATACATAGTATTTTTGCAATTTCATGCGCAATCATCTTTTTTATCATACTGTGGTATGGAAATGTTTGTTTTATTCCATAAATTAAAAATAAATTTAAAAAAAACAGCCCTTACCCTGAAGGAACTTATGTTTTAGTAGACAGCACCTATAAGGAGGGATAGTTATAGCACTGCACTTTATGGAATTATGGTTTATAGATTACAGATACTGTCTTTGTAGAATAAAATCCTGTTAGAGCTAATATGAACTTTAGAGTACATACCATTGAATTCTCTCCTGACATAGATAGATTAAACATTTTAGGGGCTCCAGGTTCCAGTTGATGGCCATTGGTACATAATAGGCAGGACGGAAAAGGGAGGAAGGAAAAGATGAGGCAAATTCAGGGAAGCCTGGGTTGAGCAGTATTGATTATATTATGGTTTCAGAGCTGGAAAGGGGGTGGGAGAGAAGGGTCCCTGTGTAGCTGCTGGCAATCAGATGGGAGGGTCGTGAACTGAAGCATAGATCACGATAATTGGCAATCATGTGTCAATCTACTCCCCTTTGGCTCTAGTCACAGTCTTTGCAACTTTGCAGAGTGAAACACTCCTTCCTGGCTACTACTGCCCTATATGTGTTGTTTCCCATCTGGAGATTGTAAGCTTCTTATAGGCAGGGACTATCTTTCTTCTTTGTATTTTTGTCCCCATTGCTTAGCATAGCACTTGGCATATAGTTAGTGCTTAATAAATGCTTTTTCATTCCTTCCTAGAAGGTACCACCAAGAACTGAACATGTGTCTGACCAGGGCAAACAGGGGACAACAGGATCATTATTGCTTTGTTCTGGGACACTGGGACATTCCTAATACCACCTAAAATCACAGTAGCTTCTTTGCTTGCACATTAGAATGGCCTGAATGAATTAGACTGGATCAGATGAGTGGAGGTCCTGCTGATAACAGAGAGCCCTGTCTCTGGGAGCTGAGTAGAGGGTGTTATCATCATGCCAAGAGAGAAGAAAATAATGAAGAGAACATCAGTGCCACATTAAATTCAAAATATATTTAAAAAGAACAAACTATGGTAATAAATTCACAATTTCATGCACAATCCAATCCCTATTTCCTGCCCTTCTTTGTGTATGGCATTATTCATGTTTTCAATGATTTTCTAGTTTAGTTAATATATACAAAAATGTGGTACATGAAACATAAAAGCAGCTTATCACCACCTGGCACCAGCCTACATTTCCTGCCTTGGTATACATGATGCCCTTTCATACACTCTTTGGTCCAGCCACGTTGGCCTTTTTTACAGTTGTTTGCACACAACACTCCATGCTCTTGTCTCTGCCTTTGTGTAGGCTCTCCCTCATGCCTGGAATGTACCCCTTCCTTGTCTTTATTTCTTAGAATCAGTAGGGTCCTTCAAGACAACCCAAGTATCAACCTACATCAATTCCTTCCTGAGTTTTCCATGGCTAGTACCCTGCCTCTCTCTCCCAATCACCTTGTATTTAATTCTATGGAAATGTTCTACATATTTATGTTGGTGGATGGCGTATCTATTTCCTCCTGTGATGGAATGTGATCTCCTCGAAGGAAGAGACTCTATTGTTTTTGACTTTGCGTCACTGGCACCTAGCATGGTCCCAGGCTCTTAATGAATTCATGTTTGATTGATGAGTGTATTGGTAAACTCCACTAAAGCTTGTTTTCTACTGTCCTAGCCTTGTTACTATCTTGACATCTGAAAGGATATCTACTGCTATTGTTTTTTGAGGAAGAAGCACTTTAAATGATTACAGTTATAGATGCATAAAATTTCAATACTGGGACCATAAAAACTATTTTATCAATTCTCTCATAGAAAACTGAAGTCTAGATAAATGATTTGCCCAAGGTCCCGGACTAGAACCAGATCTCATGGCTGCCCATTCCAATGTTTCTTACGAACATGACGGACGAGACAGATTGTTTTGAGAGGTTACTTTACTCCCAGGGAAACTATGCACTTTGGGGGAAACCTCTATTAGACTAAATTGTTAATGGGCCCACTAGCACTATAGTGTCTTGAATGAATTAACATTCCTAATCAAGAGGCTAATTTATTGCCAGGAAGTAATTGGAGGGCCAGAGAAGACAATTCAATAGACATTTAGATTGTTTTAAATGAATTCCTTTATATACTCTAAAAAATTCCTTTGGGATAATGCTTGGGAAAGAGTAATTTATAATGGGAAACCTTTTCAAACAAAAGTTTTACAAGCAAGCAAATTTTCCTTAGCAGCATCTAAAGGAAAGGAATGGAAGGAAGGAAGGGAAGTAAAGGAAGGAAGGAAGGAAGGAAGAAAAAAAGACAGAATCTTTGCCTAGAAGGAATATATTTTCAAAATAAATACAGTTTATAGCTATGGTGCCTGTTGTGTGCCCCTTAGACTATTGTGATCACTCTTTTTAAATTTTTTTCTATCATTACCTTTAAAATACTTTAGTTTCTTAAAAAATACATGTTTCAAAACTTTTCCTGTTGTTGAGATGCAGCCATCTTCTATGTAAAGATGTCTAGTGTGTCCCTCTGAAGATCCATCAACTGGATGCATATTTTAGTAGAAAGCATCCTGGTTTGGGATGTGGAAGATGGCTACCAATCCTAGTATGGTCATTAACTCAATGGATCAATCAATCAACCAATCAGCATTTATTATGAGTTTCCCATGTCCCAGGCATTCTTTTAAATAATGTGATACCCAGGCAGAAGTGAAACAATTCTCTGTCCTCAAGAAACTTTCATACTAAAGGGGAAGTTAACACAGGCATGTCTAGGTATATACGGATCTACAAAATGAATAGTTTGGGGAGGGAGGATATTAGCAGGTGGGGTAACTAGGAAAAGTTTCACGTACAAGATATCACTCAAACTGAGCCTTGAAGGAACTGGATGCCTAGGAGAAGTCTCACTACTGAGAAAATGAAGGGTACTGGGAAAGGGGCAGGAGACATCAAGTTCTTGTCCTACATTTGCCAGTTGTGAGACTTCCCCTAGATTCAAGTTTATAAACCTAAGAGACTGACTGGAAGGTCGGTGATGGCCCTGCCAGAAACAAGAGTTGTGAGGAAGGTAAGTGTGTTTGTGGGGAAAGATAATGAATTCTGGTTTAATCTTGATGAGTTTGAGAGATGCTTGGAAGTTTGAGTCTATCCAAGTGGAACATGCAATAGACATTTGGTGATGCTGGACTTCATCTCTGCAGAGAGATTAGGATAAGATTTGTAGATTTGGCAGTCAGTGGCATAGAGATGACATCACTGAGGAAGGAAGGAGAAAATGCAAAGAAGAAAGAAGAGAAGAAAAAAGACAAACCCTAGAATGGAGCTCTAGAGTGTATCTCCATATGTGGAGTGGGGCATGAATGAACATCCAACAAAGCAGACTGAAACGAACAATCAGAAAGGGAGGAGGAGAATCGGGGGAGGGAGGGAGATACAAAGAACGAGAGAGAAGAGACTGAGAGAGACAGAGAGGGACAGAGACAGGAACAGAGATAGAGAAAATGAGAGAGAGGAAGGAAGGGAGAGAGACAGAGAGAGAGAGAGAAGAAGAAGAAGAAGAAGAAGAAGAAGAAAAGAGAAGAGAGAGAACCCCCCCAAATTTACTTATTTACTGTACCTCTCGGTTCCTTTATCTGTCCAATGATGAGGGAGTTGGACAATGATCACTGAAGTCACTCCTGACTTGGAAATGGTATAATTGCCTTCTTCTCTGAACTTCAGTTTTCTTACCCATAAAATAAAAGGATTGGTCTAAAGCAGGGGTTATTAACCTTGTTTTGTGTCATAGATCCCTTTGGCAGTATGCTTAAGTCTGTGGCCCCCTTCTCACAATAAATATTTTTTTTACATAATTGAAAAAAAATGTTGAATTTCAGTTACAATTAGAGGTTATAGAAAATAACGATGTATTTTTTTTTCTCATCCAGATTTACAGACCCCACTGAAATCTATCCATATATGCCTTAAAAAATCCTTGGTCTAGATAGAACATCTACAATATACTTTCTTGCTTTCTAATTCACATTTTCTAGGTGTTGGCAGAGTTTCAAGTGGGAGGGGGAAAAAGCCAACAGAATTATTGCTGCTCCTTCCATTACTGGACCTTGGAATTGACCCAGATAACCTTATTCCCTGTGGTATGATATCATAGGTAGGTTCCTAACTCTGAGAGTGAAATACAGTATTTTATTATGCATATATAACCCAATAACAATGATGAGGATAAGGAGGATGCCACTTTTATGAATCTGTGAATTATCATGGTGGATAATCTGACACTGCCCCTTCCCTTCTTATAACACAACATCTTCATCCTGCCCAATTTGCTTCATTTACATGTTATTAGAGAGAGTTGAGAGGGTGGTAGTGGGAAGCAAGACTGACCGAAGATAAATGGGAATGGCTTTGTGGACCAGGGACCATCATTAAGTAGACAGCTGGTATTCACCACATACCTACTATGCGCCATTTTGCACAAAGGCATAAAGAAAGAAAAGGCGAGGGACGGCTTGGCTGAGAGAAGGGGATAGCCCCAGTGGTGGGCAATAGCTTCTGCAGAGGAGCTAATCAGCAGGCAGCCACAGTTGGCATATTCATTGGACCTTTGTGTCTCATTTTCTGGCGAGACAGGTACAATGACAGCCCCACCCGATATGCAATCAGTTGATCAATCAATCAATCAACAAGTATTTACTAAGCATTTTCTGTGTGTGAGGCACTTCGTTGGATGCTGGAGATATAAAGGCAAAAATTAAAAAAGTCAGGGTATTTAAATTATTACAAGGCAATTTTACCGTGTGTTTGGTTCTATGGGGAAACGGATGCAAAGGTACCTACATAAGATGCTGTTCTTGCTCTCCAGGTACTGAATGTCTAGTATGGGAGGTAAGAGCAGTACAGCACGAGACAGCGCGTGTGTGTCACAGGGCTGACGTAGAGTAAGTACCAGGGCCCAGGTGAGGCCCCGAATGCCTGCTCGTTGATTGTCTGGTCTCTTCTAACAGATGTAGTACGGTGTAAGGGAGAAAACCCAGCTGGACCCAGAGTCAGGAGCATGTGGGTTCAAATCCTGCCAGTGTGTTCAGAGGTGGGCTTATGTCAGATTTTCTTGGTTTTGAGTGTATTTTGTCCATTACGCTTAGCATGATTTTATTGTTGTTGCTCAGTTATTTTTCAGTCCCGTCCAACTCTTCGTGGCCCCATTTGGGGTTTTCTTGGTGAAGATACTGGAGCGGTTCGCCATTTCCTTCTCAGCTCCTTTTACAGATGAGGGAACTGAGGGAAACAGGGTGAAGTGACTTGCCCAGGGTCACACAGCTAGGAAGTGTCTGAGGCCAGATTTGAATGCACAAAGATGAGTCTTTCTAACTGTAGGCCTGGAGCTCTATGCCCTGTGGCGCCACCTAGCTACCCTGAATGGCATGATACCATGCTATGATCAGTGCCATCTTCCATGGATGATTAAAATTTTAATGTACTTAATTTAAAAACTTAATTCAAACTAACTAAAGTTAATTTGGGGGATTTCATCCATCAGTTCTGATGGATTAGGTTGGCTAATTTGGGATTTCTTAAAGTGAACACAACTACAAATCAAGACTTCAGAAGAAATTTGTTGGATTTTTTATTTGCTTGAACTGGACTAGACCTCTTGATGATCAGGTCGGTCTTTGAATGTATTTCAAAGGAGAATGAATGAATTGGCTTTTCTATCTGATCTACTGCAACGTTTCTTGCCTTTTGGCAAATGTCCATTCATATATACGATGTACATTGGTACATTTCACATGCTCAGCACTGATATTATTGACTTCTAAATCCACAAGTCCAAGAGGAATTCATCTTAACACTAATAGTGGGGCCCAAAAACATGCTATTTGCGACCTGAGTTTGGGAACAGTCAGAACGTTTGATGAAGACCCTCCCTGCCCTGAGTAAATGAGGAGACAGATAATTTTTAAGTTGCCATTAGCAACCTCAAGGGGCCTTCAGGCAGACTTTCTGCAGCCAATGAAGTCTGGGGTCTGTGATTTCCATTCCCTCAAATCCACCATCCATGCCAGGCCAGCTACTGTACGGCTTCATATCCAGCTCACCTTCCTCCATTGCAGATGGACTAAAGGGCTGTGTTTGGGAAGGGCAGAATTCCAGCTCCCAACTTCCTACAATTCCATCTTCTCATTTAATTCTTTGGGTGATTCCCTCCCTCCCTCTCACACCCTCATCCTATTATCTGTGTCTTTCAAGGCAGAAGTTGTTATTTTTTTTCTTTTCAGACTTGAATGCAATTTGAGACAGAAGGGCTCCCATTAGCTTTAACTGCCAGGCCCCTAGACCTGCTGGCACCATTCACAGAAGGGAGGGGCAGGCTCTGACACTCCTCGAAGATGCTCGCTCTCCTCTCTCTAGGCCACAGAGGGCCAAAGGCGAACCCTGTTATTACTGGAAGCAAGCTTGGCTTTCCTGTATGATTAATCACGAGGGCCAAGGTAAGGTTTGGCCTGGATTGCACCTACTGTGTGGGGCACGAGCTTCCTCAGAACTCATTAAGGTTCTGCTGGAGCCTTGTAATTTAGAAAAAAAAATTGCTCCTGAGCTTAGAAATGAAGGAGAGGTGAGGCTTGCCGCTCGAGCAGGTCTCAGGCCACGGGAAGCCAAGATGGGCTTCAGTGTTCAGGGGCCAGCCATCCTAGAAAGTCCTTAATAAGGCCCAGGGCAAAGCACCCTGTCATGCGGTCCTAAATGCTCATCAGTATCGGTGTCCATGTCAGTTATCACTCCGTCTCATTTCTATCTGCCTCCCTTGGGTATCTCATCTGTCCCTACCTATTTGGATAGCCACGTAGCCCAACGTCTCGGTCCCTCTCTCCAGCTCTATTGTGAGATTGTTGTGGATAGGGACAGGGCGCTGGGCCTGGCATTTCATGAATGTGGGGAGCTTCCACTCTGAGAGCTTTCTTCACTGAAGCAGATCCAGAATTTACAGCCTTAGAAAATTGTCCAAAACGCTGAAATGGTGAAGGATTTTTCCAGGATCACACAGCTGATATGAGAAAGAGACGAGCCCTGAACCTAGGTCACTCCAAGCATGTCTATCCTCTATCCAGGGGTATTAAGCTCGATGGAAAGAGATTGGTATAACATGCATATTAACTTAAAAAACAACACAAATTAGTATCTTCTATGTTATATTATATTTTTATTTGTTAAACATTTCCCAATTACACTTTGATCTGGCTCAGGCTAGGAAAGTTTTGCTGGCCCCAGACAGCCAGGGTTCAGTGACTTTGACAGCTCAGGTGCACACCAGGCTGACTATTTTGGTACCTTTCGTTCTACCAGTCCAGATTGGTAACTAGTCTTCAGTTTAAAGTCTTAAGAAAATTGCATGAGACCGATGCAGGGTGAGGACTCAAGGCCACATGTAGCCTCCAGGTCCTCGAGTTCGGCCCTTCGACTCAATCCAAACTGAATCTAAGATCCTTTTCTGAAGGGGATTTGTTCTGTTGAGTCTGGATTCAATCAAAGGGCCTCACTTGGGGACCTAGAGGGTCATGTGTGGCCTCAAGGCTGCAGGCTCTCCACCCCTGAATTAGAGCTTAAGAGTCCCACAGCTAGAATCTATTAGGGCTAGGGGGAGTAGAACCCAGCTCTTCTTGACTTGGCATCTGGATCTCTGTCCACTAGACTTTCCTTACTCAAAACTGTCCATGTCAATGCCTTTCTCTAATTCTACCTCTACCTTTATGCAGAGGTGTTGAGGGCTCAAATCATAGAATTTATTCAATTCAATTTAATAAACATTTATTAAGCACTTATTATGTTCCAGGTACTGTGGTAAGTGCCGGATATAATGTTTGTAAAGCACTTGACAAATCTTAAAGCAATATATAAATGCCAGTTATTATTATTATCATTAGCATGGTGGTGGTGGTGGTGGTGGTGGTGGTGGTGGTGGTGATAGTAGCAGCAGTAGTAGTAGTAGTATTGATATTAACCTAAAGTCTGGTGCTAACCTCATTTTCTGAGACTTCTATTTCTTTCCTAATGGGCTCAAGTAATATTTATGGAGCAATGCAGTGTGTGCTGGTAAATGTTTAACAACCAGGCTCTCCAGAAAAAAAGAAAGAAAAAAAAATATGAGTGTACATTTTTAAGTTTAGTCAGAATTGTTAACACTTTTTTAAATCTAGGCAATCAACTAAACAATAAATGAAGTCCTGATTTGTAGCAAATGCTGATTTCTGGTGTATAAATGGTCACACAGAAAATTTAACAATTGGCTTTCATAAGCCAGTGAGAGCTGACTCTGGCTTTATCTCTATTTCTCAATTGATTACCAGCATGATAAGGTACTGGACACATTAAGTCCTTTCTTGAGCTGAACTGCCCAGCATTCAAACTCTACTGTAGAGAGCACAGCTCTCATGGGCTGGCCACATTCTTCAAATGTCAGATGTACGTCTGCCTAAAAGACTATCTTACAGAGAACTCACACAAGGCAAGCACTGTCACGGAGGTCAGAAGAAGTGATACAATGACACTCTCAAGGTCTCCCTGAGGAATTTTGGAATGGATTGTGAGACATGGGAAACACTGGCACAGATCCACATAGAATGGTATACCTGAATCAAAGAAGGCTCTGTGCTCTATGGGCTAAGCAGAATTGCTGTAGCTCAAAAGAAACATGAGATGTGCAGATTTAGAGCCGTCTCCACTCCAAATGTTCATGTGGACTATTTATGCCTGACCTGTGGTAGAGCCTTCCCAGCTTGTATTGGTCTGATCAGCCAGAGTTGGACACCCTGTACCTTGACCCTGACATAGCGGTGTCACTTGGGTTATCTTTGATCTATCTCCATCATTTCTATTTCTATTGGTAGCTAGGTGGTACAGTGGATAGTGAGTTGGACTTGCAGTCAGGAAGACCTGAGTTCATAATCCGTCCTGGAACACTTCCTAGCTGTGTGACCCTGGGCAAATCACTTAACCTCTGTCAAACTCAGTTTCCTCGACTGGAAAACAGAGACAATAATATAGCTATCTCCCAGTGTTGTTATGAGAATCAGATGAGATATATGGAAAGCTCTGTGACCTCAAAACCTTATATAAATGCGAGCTATTATTGATAAGTGTATTGTCTCATTTTTATCTATATCAGCATCTGTATCTGCGTATCTATATACCTGTAGCTATAGCTTTATCCACATCTGTATCTCTATATCCACACGTATATGCATATCTATAACCCTTTAGGTCTTGATGAAAACCTGCTAGGCAGGAGTGCTCCTGCTGAAATATTTCATGGATCCCCCCAAGGCCTTTGAAAATGCCAGAAATTTCCCACCCAGCCTATGCTTGCAGGGGTTTTGCTGTCCCTATCCTTAGGAGGACTGTGTTGTCAGTTACACATCCTATCCATTGAAATACCAGAGAAAGACAGTGAGGGAGGCAGGGAGAGAGAGACAGAGACAGAGACAGAGACAGAGTGACGGAGGGAGAGAGAGAGAGAGAGAGAGAAGAAACCGAGCCAGGACAGGAGGAGAGCTCCATGGCCAGTCTCTCCTGGAGGGCAGCTAATGAGTAGGTAGCTACAAATGACCGTCTCCGGACTTTTGCCTCCTCTCCTCCGGCGGCTGGACAGGCCCATAGTGACAGCAGGACCGTCTCTGTGCTGGCGTCAAACAGTCCCCCAGTATGCAGGCAATTTAAATTATTACAAGGCAATGTTGCAATGTTACAAGTATGAAGCCTGGGCACCAAATAAAGTAATTACACTTAATTAGGCGGCCCCCAAAGTGACGGCCTCTGCCCGGCTGCCTTAGATGTAGCCTTTTGTTGACTTAACAGAGGACAGGTAATGAGGGAAACTTCAAAGTGTCAGGGGCGAAATGACTGCTTAATTAGTGGAAAGACTAGATCAGAAATCCCAGCAGCAGCAGGGGGAAAAGCAACCCTCAATTTTCTTTTGTTGGAGGAATTCCGATAAAGATTCCGTGTCTTCCAATAATACCGGCCGGCCCCTTGACAGAGAAGACCCGCAGCACTCTGGATGGTTTGTCTGTCCATCCAGCCTTTGGTTCAGAGCACAGCCCAGGCTGATGCCCAAAGGTGCCTTTGGGTTGTGTCAAGGAGGCAGGAATCCTTGAGCGGAGGGCCCTGAAGAGATGGGAGCGCCTCCCCAGCCTCAAAATGGGCCCCCTTCTCTTTTCATTGTCATTTTAAGAACCAATTTGATTGACATTGGAAAATCTGCCCAAGAATGTTTCCTTCCTTGAAATAGTTCATGCCATGTTAAGTAGGGATCTCTAGAAACCTGTAGGACAAAAACTCCACGTGTGTAAAGAGATCACAACATCCGCTGACAGGGTGGGGTGTTGAGCCACTTCTAAATTAGAAGCTGCCACGGCAATCACCCTCCTGGGGCTAGGATGCTCAGTGCCTAGCAAGAGGGATAAGGTTATAGGACCATAGATTTGGAGCCAGAAGGGGCCTTTGAGGTCACTGCATCCAACCCTCCCTTTTTACAGATTAGGAGACTAAAGGCCAGAGAGTTGAAGTGGATTTGACTCAAGTCACACACATAGTCCTAATAGCAAGCACTTTAAAAATGTTTTTCAAAGAAACATCTCCATGTAAAGGGGCAGCAGGCTATAGAGGAGAGAGGGCTGAACTTGACCTGGAAAGACCTGGTTTCAAATCCTACTGCTCCCTGGGGCACATCACTTGATCTCTCAGTTTCTCACAACTCTCCAAGATTTATCTCCAAATTCAAGTCAACGAGCCTTTACTGGGCACCTAAATCACAGCTAGTTTGTGATCTGGGTTCTTGGAGGAGATTCCTAGAGATTCCCCCATGGATTATCTTCTTGTAAAGTTGAGTAGCAATCACAACCCTGAAAAGCGGTCAGCCATACAGGTGGGGATCATTCAGATGAAAAACAAAACATTTATTAAGAGCCTACTGGGTACAATGAGTTGTGCTCATCACAATGAATCCCCAAACCCAAAGCTCACGTTCTATCAGAGGGATACAGGATCTACACAAATAAATAGAGGAAAGAGGAGGATTCGATCTCAGATGTCATTGATACAGGGAACTCTTAGCTGAGGAACTCCCTCTGCCAATACACATAGGCACCTTCTCTGCTGCTCTGTCTAGACGGGGTTGCAACCCATAGTTTAAGAAGCGCTGAGGGGATCGTGAGTGGAAAGAGTTTAAGAAGCTCTGGCCTGGGGCAGGTAGGTGACACGGTGGATAGAGCATTGGCCCTGGAGTCAGGAGGAGCTGAGTTCAAATCCGGTCTCAGACCGAACACTTGACGCTTACTAGCTGTGTGACCCTGGGCAAGTCACTTAATCCCAATTGCCTCCAAAAAAAAAAAAAAAGCCTTGGCCTAGAGCACTGAGAAGGTAAGTGACTTGCCCAGGGTTACAGAATCAGTAGATGTTGATCATTGAAAATATAAAGTAACTTCAGGAAGGGGAAAACACTAATAACTAGGGACATCACAAAAGGTCTCATGTGCCAGGCTTTACCTGTACCAAGTCAATCCTTAAAGGAAGCTAGGGATCTTAAAGAGATGAGGAGGGAGCAGTGTGCTAGGTATAGGGAGGTAGCATGAGCAAAGACATGGCGGAGGGAGATAGATTAGTGCATATGGCTAACAGTTAGGTGGGCTGAAAAGTAGAGGTCATGAAGGGAGAGGTAGGTGAAGGTCAGGTCGGAGCAGGGCAATCTGAGGAGTTTCTATGCCATTTTAGAGGTCTTAGGGGACCACTGAAGATTTTGAACAGAGAGCCAGCATGGTCAGACCCATGATTTAAGAAGACTGTTTTGGCATTTGCGTGAAGTCTGGATGGTAGAGAGGAAAGACTGGAAGGTCAGGCAAGAGGTGCCAAGGACCTGAAGAGGAGAGTCTTCAAGTGAGTGATTATGTGATGAGCGAAAGGGTTGAGGGGGAAAACAGGCGCCAAGCAGTGCGGCAGGGTGGACGGGGCATGAACTGAGTATTCAGAGATTTGTATTCTAATGTGACTCTACAACTGACCCTCTGCAGGACCAGGGGAGACTTATCTCTTCCCTTAGCCTCAGAACCACCATCTGTAAAATGAAGGGTGGGCAAGGTGATCTCAGAGCTTCCTTCCACCTCTAAATTCTTTGATTTCATGAAAATTAAATTGATGTTGTATACAACATCTCCTTCGACTTGTTGTGTTGAGGTTGCTGGAATACTCAGATTGGAGCAGGCTAAAATAGGTTTTATTCAACAAGTCAACAGTGTAAGATGTCTGTGGTAAGATAACGTGAATGTACACTGTGGCTTGAGCCCTGAGCTGCTCAGAATGAGTTTTCATCGATGTTCCCATGAGTCCGTTGGCATGAAAAGGTAGGACTTTCCAACTGAATGCCTAATCTCCTCTGCTTGATCTGAGCTGGCAGAGGAGAGATGGCTACTCTTCCTGAGCTCAAGATCAAGGAACATTTTCAACAAAGCATCAAAATAGAGCAGGGTTGCTGGTCAGCTCTATGTTGTTAAGAAGAAGGCTGGTGCATGATTCTCCCCTTTGCCTGAAATAGCCTCCTTCCCATTCCACCCCCAAGAGGCCCCTATTCTTCAAGGCTACTTCAAAGTCTCCTTCCTTCATGGAGCCTTCCCTGGTCTTACATGATTGTCCTTATATTTGATTTGATTTTGAATTACAGTTATTGGTGTCTGTGTCTCATCTCCCCAATGAAGTGGGTATGCTTCCTGAGGGCGATGATCAGCAAACTGATGTCATGGAAATTAATCTGCACACGCAGCTAGAAGGACTCAACTTTAGGTCTGGTCTCTGATGCTTACCAGTGTGTGAGCCAGGGCAAGACACAACCTCTGCACCTTAATTACCTCATCTGTAAAATGGGGTTGATAAGACTTCTTAGCTTACAGAGTTGTTGGTGAAAAAGTACTTTGTAAGCCTTAAAGATCTGTATAAACATAAGTATCCTTCCCTTGGTGCTTACTACTGAGTAAGTGGAAAATAAATGTTGATAAAATTGAATATTTCCTGAACTAAAAATAATCCTAAATGAATGCTGATTTGAATTTGCCAAAATATTGTTTAATTTGAACTTGCTTTGCCAATATCACTAACCTGTAGGCATCAGTCCTTAATTAGTGTGTCAGGTCACATTGAGAATGAGTGCTATGTAATGAATGGCCTAAGATGCTGAAGACATAGGGCTTTAGAATTAGATAGGAAAAGACATTGGAGATCATTGAGTCCAGTTTCCTCATTTTACACATAAGGAAACTGAAGCCCAGGGAAGTTGGATGACTTGCCCAAAGTCACACAGTTAGTAAGTGTCTGAGGTAAGATTTATATCCAACTCTTCTGGACTGTGAGTCTACACACACTATCTCACTGCTTCTGCATTACTCATGGTCCGTGTTGGTTTTTCCAGGCCTTCGATAGGAATGGCAGTGTTGGGGGTATTGAACGTAGAGATGGTTCCAGAGCCTGGAAGTTTCGGGTTCAAATCCCCGATCTGATAAATACTGGCTGTGAGATGTTGCTCCCGGATGACTCTCTAAGGCTACCAGCGGCAGAGCAGTTGCTGATTTGCAGTGATATGGGGAGCTCTCTTGTCCTTAGAAGCCATAGACCTTGGCCTGTGCCTGGGTGAAGGCTACAGCTGGGGCTCTTCACCTTTGGTGGTCTTAGACCCCCTTGGCAGTCTGGAGAAGCCCATGGGACCCTTCCTGGAATGATGCTTTTAATGTACTAACACAGTGCATGAGATCACAAAACAAACCAATTATAATTAAGTACAGTTATCAAAATGTGTTGTTTTTTTTTTTAAAAAGATCATGTCCCCAGCTCCTGGGTGGTCCTAGCTGAGCCTTCAAAGCTCTTGACTGAAGTCATGCCCTCCCAAATATCCCTGGTGTTATGGCAGAGAGAAATGCTCAATCCTTTCCAAAGGTAGAAGGGCCCTTAGGGATCCTCTCATCTTCTTGTTTTACAAAGGAAGAAACTGAAATTTAGGGAGTTTCAATGACTTGCCCAACATCACTCACTTAGCTAGCTGCAGTCAGGATCTGAACTCAGACCTCCAACCCCAGAGGCGGCATTCTCTCCTCTGGGTCATAGCCTCCCTCAGATTCTGTTAAAAAAAAGAAAAAAAGAAAAAAAGAAAAGAAAAATTTTCACCCTTGGTTTGTGTAAAGTCTGAAGAAGCAACTTCAGCTTTCTAGAGCTAAATGATAACAATGAATCTGTATAATAAGGTGTGGCTGGAAGGGAGCAGGGCTACCCTGGGGGGAGGGGGGAGGTGAAGAGGGACCCTGTACCCCATTGTCCATGGATGGGAGGGTTAGAGAGCAGGCTTGCTCCTGATTAACAGTCTCTTCCATCACTACAGGAGGTACACCAGGGTCTGTGAGAAAGGGCCACGCCAGCGTCCTCAGGGATGCTGCGGATGCTTAGTAGTGTCTGAGGAAAAAGAAAAAAGGATGTGAGCCTCTGATTATTAGAAGACCATTGTTTGTGTGGGATTGCAGCAGGGCAAAGTGGGGAAGAGGTTCCATTTTCAGTCAGAAAACCCACCTCTGTCACAAACTACTTCTGTGGCATTGGGCAAGTCACAACCTCCCTCCCTGTACCTCAGTTTCCTCCTCTGTATGAGAAGGGAATTGGACTCCGTGACCTCTCAGTTCCATTCCAGTCCTAAGTCTACGATCGACTGAGCAAAGTCAATGATCATCTGAGCCTACCCTTCATGTTAAAAAGCCTCTGTTTCTTTTAGAAGTGGAGTGGAGCTAATTGAAAATGACCTCACAGAAGAGTTTTAAGTAACAACAACAAAAAAGTGATGACCCAGCATGCAGAGGCACAGATGTAGCAGGCCCGAGTAAGCCATTAATCAGTCTAGGCTCCCAGAATGGATTGCATCCAGAATTATCTGGGTTAGCCATCAATGCCTTCCCGGATTCATTGAGTGATTGCCAATATTCCATTCCCCTTCCAGCCACAAAGGATCAGAGCAAAAGATTTCATCTTTAAGAAGCTCAGGGTTGGGATTTAAAAATATGTATTTCATCTGAGTATGGAATATTTCTATTCGCAACCTTCTTTCTCCAACAAATAGTGCCCCCACCCCAATTCCCTCGATGTTGCCTAGAGAAGTCCATCTTCCCTGCCCATGCTAAGCCAGGAAGATATTGACTCCTGAGCTTCTGGCTACTGGATTAAAAAAATAGTTTGTTCTTCTGGATCTACATGCTCCTATAACTCAATTCAAGTGGCATTTACTAAGTGTCTACTATGTGTCAGACATCTCACTAGGTACCTGGGAACACACAGACAAAAACAAAGTTGACCTTGCCCTCAAGGAGCTTACTTTCAACTAGGGAAATAAAACAGATACAAAGAGATAAATCAATATAGGGAGACTGTGTAGCGTAGTGGAGAGTGATGGAGTAAGAAAGATCTGAATCTGAATTCCACCTCAGATATTTACCGGCTGGGTGGCCCTGGATAATTCACTTAACCTCTCTGAGCCTCAGTTTCCATATCTGTAAAAATGGGGTGATAATAACAAGTATCTTTCAGCATTGTTCTGTGTAAGTGTGAGCTAATATTTTGAGTATGATCAATATGTGGAAACTAAATAAAAATAAATTTCAGTGGAAGAAGCACACTGAGCTTTGGAAGAAGTTAGGGATTCCAAGAAAATAGAATATTGTGGACGGTTTGGCTAGAGAATGTGTAGCAAGTAGTAACAGAGAGTCAGCCTGGACAAAGGTAGAAAGCACCTTGTCAGAGGCTCTAAATGCCAGACAGAGGAAGCTTTATTTTATCCCAAGGACACTTGGGAGCCTCTGAAGCTTCTTGAGCCAGGGAGTAACGTGGTCCGACAGATGCTTTAGAAACATACACCTGGCAACAGTGTGGAGGATGGACTGGTGAAAGGAGGGGCTGGATTTGGGAATCCCAGATATACGGTGATGGCAAAAGTGAGTAGTGAGAAAGGCCCAAATTAGGGCCGTGGCACTGTGAGTGGAGAGAAGGGGAGACATGTGAGAGATACTGTGGTTCTTATATTCTTCCTGCTTAATAAAGTCTATTGGGGGCAGGGCAGAGAGTCAGTAGGTTTTTATTAAATCATTATTATTATTAAATATGCTTATTAAGTCATTGACCTGATTCTTCATTCACATTTCTGAATCTGCAGATTGTAGTGTCATTGGTTAGAGGCAGAAGTGACTTTAGAGACCATTTGGCCTAATCCCTACATTGGGTGGAGTGGGCAGCTGGGTCACAGAGGGGTTGTGACTTACCCAAGGTCACACTGGTGATACATGGCAGAATGAGTATTCCCACTGGACCACGTTGCCTTCTCTGAGAAGTGTCCTTAGGAAGACTTTTGTGTAAGTGAGAATCTTGGGCAGAATGAGAGAGTAGCTCAGGTTTATGACACATGAGGAGTGGTTGAAGGAACTGTGAATGGTCAACCCATGCAGGAGAAGACTCAGGAAGGCCAGGACAGCTGTTTTCCAACATTTAAAAGAAAGCTATTTAGGAGAGGAAAAAGATGTGTTGTGTCTGAGCCCAAAGAGAAGAATCATGGACAAAGGGTTACATTCACAAATGGGCAAATTGAGACTGGAGGTAAAGGGAGACTTCTTATAGTAACCTTCCTTTCACTATTTGGGAACGTTGCCATGGAGACTTAAGATGCAGTTGTAACTATGGTAGCCATTTTTACTTTGAGGTCCCAAATGGCTGTGATGTTCAGTGAGTATGCTGGATAGGTGGGGGCAGGGACTATGTAAGTAGGAAGATGGCTAATGGTTCACCAACCAACCCAAGTCACAGAGTTCAAGGCATGATGGAGAGGACAGCCATATTGGATAGCTTAAATACCAGCATATGAAGTAGATTGTGGCCGTTTCCAGTCTTCTTCCACCTTTCGCCCTTTCACCTCTATGTGGCCTCTGGTCCAATGACACTGGTGTCCTAGAAGTGCCTCTCACTGGACTGTGGGTATCTTCTCTGACTGGCCCCCATCCCTGGAATGCTCTCTCCTTCTCATCTCCATCTCCCCCATTCTCTGGCTTCCTTCAAGGCTCAGCTAAAGTTTCACAATCTTCAAGATGACTTTCCCAGCCTTACTTACTGCTAGGTCCTTTCCTCTGTTAATAATCTCCAATTTATTCTTTGTATCTCCTTTTCTTTACATAGTTGTTTGCATGTTGTCTTCCCCATTAGACTTTGAGCCACTTGAGGGCAGGGGTCGTCTTTGCCTTTCTTTTGTATCCCCAGCACTTAGCACAAAGCCTGACATACAGGAGGTGCTTAATAATGCTTGTTGACTGACTGGGCTGGTGAGCTGCATGCCCCAGGTACCTGATGTCATTGACAGAGACTGCCATGGTAGGTCTGCTTCAAAATTGGAATGAAGTGAGACACTAAAAATCCACCCAGCAATTTAAAGAAATGACTTAGCCATAGGTGGGGAAGGACATTTAGATCAGGAAAGGAAGGGTGTATGTAGGCCAAAACATTGATTCAGTTGAACACAGATTCCTCGTGTTGCTCATGTCTCTGGTCTGTGATCACAAGCCAGAAAAAGGAGCTCTAGCCCCTTAGGTCCTGAGTATTTTGTGCTCAGGTGACCAGGAAGGTATATCAATGGCCTTAGTTCTCTGGCTCTATTAAAATCTGATGACAGATTTGAGGACAATTTTGAAAGACTTGACTCTCAATTATGACCCCAACACTTATTAACTGGGTGAATCCAAGAGGTCCAATTCCTTAATCTTTATGACACTCAGTTTCCCTCTCTGTAATATGGACATAATAGAATTTTTTTAGAGGGCTTTTGTGAGCATAACACAAATAGTTTATAAATATCAGCTATTATTACTGTATATGGCCACAAGTAAGACATTTTCTCACTTCAAACCTCAATTTTCTCATCTTCAAATGGTTATAATCGTAACACTATGACCCACATGACAAGGATGACAGGAGAAAAATGCTTTGCTACTGTTGAAGATCAGGCTTGAAGCTCATGTCATTGATGATGTAGGTAAAATGCTTTGTAAACCTTAAAGTCCCGTATCAATATGAGCTACTACTGTTAGGCAGGTAGATAGCACAGCAGATAAAGCACTGGTCCTGGAGTCAGGAAGACCTGAGTTCAAATCTGGATTCAGACACTAATTAGCAAGTCACTTAACCCTGTTTACCTCAGTTTCCTCATCTGTAAAATAAGCTGGAGTAGGACATGGTAAAACCACTCTAGTGTCTTTGCCAAGAATACCCCAAATGGGGTCACAAAGAGTTGGATATGACTGAAATAACTGAACACACAATTATTACATGTAAACCAAACAAAAATGGTAATTTCAGTGGGGAAAAGGACAGCATTATAGGAGGTGATACCCACTGAGTCTTGAAAGAAGGTAGGGATTCCCAGAGGCACAGTCTGAGGAGAGCTGGGCTCAGTGGCCTCCAAGAGCCCTCAAAACTCTAAATGGATAGTCTTGTGACTACTATGGACCTCGGTTTGCTGCTCTGTACAAGGAGGAGGAGATCGGAGTACATAAACCCGAAGCCCGCTTCCAGCTCTAAATCAGTGGAGCTTAAAAGTGTGAATGATTGGAGGGAAATACAATAAAAAATGTGTGAATTATTATTAAGGAGAGAATTAGATTGGGCTGAAATAATTGCAAGTAACAGAGTTCAATGATTGAAAACAATTTTTAAAAAAGCAGTTTTTAAATAAACAGAGCTTGATTCCAGGGGCATTCCATCCCAGTTCCTGTATCCAGACCCAAATAAGCATCTTTACTGGCTCTTTTTGTGTGACAACTTATTGAGCTGATAAATTGTTTTCAGTTTGTTAACCACAGAGGAATTATCTTACTGTATTTCCCCCTTAATGCAAAACAGACTAGGCCACTGTCCAGAGAGCTTCCTGCGGGGCAGGGCCATTGAACCGCCCAGCCTGGCCTCGGCCCTCCCGGCTGTTTGTCCCTGCTAATACCCACAGAGACAACAGCCTGCTTATGTCACAAGCCACATCTGTCAGGGGGGAGATGGATGTTTCTCCTCAGCTTAACAATATCTGAAGGAGGCACCAGGCCTCCTTCTCTTTAAAAGCAAGGAGTCTGAAGGCCAGTTTGGGGAGAGGTGCTTTAAAGATCAAAACCAGACTTCTGACAGTGATGGGTGGGCTCAGGGATTGAGACTGACAGCATCCAATCTGTTGGACAGGGAAGGCAACAGCCCTCGACTGACAGGGAGGGACACGCTCCATCCTGCTGGCCCCAATTACAGGGAGGCGAGTTCTTAAAAGGGGTCACATTCACAGACAGCTCCGTGAGTCTTACTGTAGAGAACATGGGGGTGAGGTTAGGATGGAGAACAGTGAATAACAGGCAGGATGTGAGTTAGGGGCAAGTACAGGAGTTTGGGAAATGGGACGTGTTCTCTTCTCCTCACTACCCCCTCTACTTTCACTTTTAAAACTACTTGCCAATGGGTCTGGATTTTGCTGCTGGGAAGTTGGGGAGGCGGGAGGTTGGTACACCAAAGGCAGAGACAGAATCCAAATCTTGTGACATGTAGGCTGAAGCCACAGGCAGCGGGCACCCAGCTGGCAAGTTACATTTGGGCTTCCAGCCCTCCTCCACTGAATGTAAATGAATGCTCTTGTTTCATAGGAATGAAGGAGAGCACCTGGTCCAAGAGGAGTCATGCCCCAGTTAGAGAGCTAGTGATTCCCAACATCGTCTGGCCAAAGAAGTGGCCACTGAACTTACAATTAGCTCGGAGACTGAGGGCCACCAGTGAAGGAGCCGGGGGAGAGGGCAAGGGACCGTTGAGAAAAAATACAAGAGGTCTCTCTGGATGAGAATCACTTTCTATCACAGGGATGACTCTCCCCATCTCTCTCTCTCTCTCTCTCTCCTCCTCCTCCTCCTCCTCCTCCTACTATGCTGTTACTACTACCACTACTACTACTACTACTACTATATTCTCCTCTTCCTCCTCCTCCTTCTCTTCCTCCTCCTCCTCCTACTAGGTTTTTTAATGCACGAGTTATCATCTATGACATACGGATCCTTGCCTTTCTAGCTGCTGAATTGGTGAATTTCTCAAAGAAAAAAGTTGAAATAGCTCAAGTTGGAAGGCCAAACCTGAAGGCTCAGAAGGCTTACCTATGATCACATCAGTAAGCGTCAGAGTCAAGATTTGAACCCAGGTCTTCATGAGTGAAGAGAAGGAGGCAGACAGAATTCCATACGCCACTGATGAGCCCAGTGCTGACAATCCTGGATTTTTTTCCTGCTAAATCACATGCTTCTTATATTATTTATTCAAGGTCGGGGTTGACACCTTCATCCCTATAGTCTTGGGACACAAATTGTCCCAGAAGAACAACACAGGGAGAAATCATGAATATTTCCTAATCAGGAAATGGAACTGGGAAATCCGATCATGAAAGTCCTACTTTAATTCCAACCTCTTGTAATGTCTGACCTTAATGGAAGAGAATAATACCTCTCATTCCATGTGTCTTCATCCTTGACAAATAACTGATCCCTTTCACTGAGAATGAAATAAAGGAGTGTATGTGTTAAACTATCGCACCAGAAATATCGGTGCTTTGGGGAAAGGCCCAGGAACCTTGCCCTAGTTCTGTTCCTGAGGGCTCTTAAGAGACAGCTTATGTTTCTACTACACATTTTGGTAGTTGAATTCCTCTTGAAATATTCCTTAAATGTCAATGTCTTTAAGATATTTTCTTTGTATGGGGTAGTTACATATCACTTCTACCAGAATTAAATAAAAACAGTGACACTTATTTGAGGTATGTGAAAATATCTTGCCTGATAGCTATGTTGTGAACAGAGATATATTTAAATTTGTTTAAAAAAAAAGAAAGTAGAGGTTTTACTTTTCCGTTTGGGCATCCTATTTTTAGATATTGGAAATTGTGTTCTTCGGTCATTCTTTTGGGAATCTGACATCTTCTTAACTCTTAAATAAATATTCTAGGTCTTCAGAAAAAAATAATAGAAGTAATAAATACAAGCATACTAGGCACTGTTTCAGAAACCATAATGATGTTGTGAAATCAGAAGCCAGCATTTGGCCATCTGAGTTTTTCTTGTAGGGAGTTATCATATCATTTTAAATTACATTTTTTCCCCATATTTTTTTATGAGACTTCTTAGTAGGAAAGAACCATAGCCATTTCAGTGTGTGTGCGTGTATGTGTGTGTGTGTGTGTGTGTGTGTGTGTGTGTGTGTGAGAGAGAGAGAGAGAGAGAGAGAGAGAGAGAGAGAGAGAATGAGATTAGTTTTCCTAATTTTTAGAGATCAAGATGTTCAATTGAGATTGCTTTTAATGTACCTTTAGTATCCTTTGGGTAAAACTCCCTGAATTTTTTAACATTATTGTCCAAAGAAAGCCATTGGCCCAGGCTCAGGTGAATGCAAGACTCAACAATTTTGCTATTGTTTGAATTAATTAAGAGAAAAAAAATTCCTGTTCACCTGGTAAAAATTCCTTTTTCTACTTAACTGAGACAATCACTTTTCCATCTGGACCCTGTAACAGCACACACCGTTCATAGTCCAAATCATGAATCTTTAGGAAATTTGAGTGGAAACACTTGATGAGAGAGAGATGATGTAGTTTGGTGGAAAGTGCTGGAATTGGAGTCAGAAGGCTTGTTTGCAAATCTGAACTCTGCCATTTCTGTGCCCTGTGATTTGGGGCAACTTGCTTAACCTCTCTAGTTTGCTAATCTATAACATAAGGAGCTTGGATCAATGATTAGTAAAGTCTCTTATTGTTTTAAAGTCTATGATTCTGGCTTTATAAGACCATAGGATCATCCAGTCAGAGCTGGAAGAGACCTTAGTTACAGATTTTTGTTGTTGATGTTAAATCAAATTCATTTTTTTTTCAATTGATAAAAATCAATTTTCTCTTCCTCCCATTGGGGGAAAAAAGAAAAACAAGTCCTTGTTACAAATATACATAGTAACATGGAGGAAAGTTTCACATTATCCATATGTATATTTATCCATCTATATCCAAAATATATACATGCATATACCTATACGTGTGTGTGTGTGTGTGTGTGTGTGTGTGTGTGTGTGTGTGTGTGTGTGATTTTGCACCTTGAATACATCACTCCTCTCTCAGGAGGTGGCAAGCATGTTTCATCATCAATTTTCTGGAATCATCATTGGTCATTGGCTGATCAGAGTTCTTAAGTTAAAAAAAAAAGTCTTTAAAATGTTGTTTCTGTATAAATTATTCTCCTGGCTCTGTATACTTCAATTCACATCAGTTCTTACAAGTCATCCTAGGTTTCTATGAAACTGTACACTTTGTTATTTCTTAAGACATAATAATATTCAAATACATTTATATACCACAATTTGTTTAGTTGTTCCCCAATAGAATAACACCCCCTTTGTTTCCTGTTTTTTGCCACTACAAAAAATGTTTATACGTACATATTTTTTTATATGGGTTCTTTTCCTCTTTCTTCAGTTTTCTTAGGGGCATAGGCCTAATAATGGTATTACTGGGTCAAAGTGTATACACAGTTTAATATTTTGGGTCATTCTTATCCCAAGTGTATGGGCCAATTTACAGCTCCACCAACAGAGAAGCAATATGTTTGATTCCCCATAGCCCCTCCAACAGTTGTCATTTTCCCTTTTTGTCATCTTTTTCCAATTTGATGGGCATGGGGTGGAACCTCAAAGTTGATTTAATTTGAGTTTCTCTAATCATTTGGAGCATTTTTCCCCATGGCTATTGATAGCTTAAATTTCTACCTTAGAAGACTGACTGTTCATATCCTTTTGACCATTTGCCATTAGGGGAATGATTCTTGCTGTAATACATTTGATTCAGCTCTTTATATTTATCTTGGGAATGAGCTATTTATCAGAGAAACTTGCTACAAAGATTTTTTTCCCCAGGTGCCTGTCTCCCTTCTAATTTTAGATGCATTATTTTTATTTGTGCAATTTAAAAATCTGTAATAAAAATTGGCCATTTTATCTTTTATGATCTCATCTATCTCTTGTTTGGTCATGAACTCTTTCCCTGTGCTTGGTTGGTAGACTCCTAATACTTTATGTAGTTATTCTAAATTGAATTTCTCTTCCTGATGAGTTTTGTGCTGAAGATTTGTGTGGGTTTATTTTATTTGAAAGATAATGTTTTCCTTGCTTTTCTAATTTACTTATGATATCACACACATATACATATAATATGTATGTATGTATGTATTTTCCAGCATCCATTTGACATTTATCTGGTGTATGGTGTGAAGTATTGATTTATGCCTGCTGTATGCTAGATTGTGTTTTGGTCTTCCTGGAGTTTCAGTTGTCCTTATCCCAGTAATTGGATCTTGGAGTTTATTGAACATTAACGTACACTGTATATTTCCTTCTGCTTGCTGTGTAACTAATCTGTCCCACTGATCAACCTGTTTCTTAACCCATATCAAATCATTTTGATGATTAATACTTTGTATTATAATTGATATCTGGTACATTGCCCCCCCCTTCCTTCTCATTCTTTTCCCCTTAAGATTCTTAACTGTTTCTCCATATGAATTGTAAAATCATTTTTCTAATTCTATAAAATAATTCTTTGGTTGGCATTGAACAGAATAAGTAGCGTAATTTAGGTTAGGATTGTCATTTTTATTATATTGACTTGACCTAACCATGATAAATTATTACATCTCCAATTACTTACATCTGTCTTTGTGTAGAGTGTGTTTATACCTATATTTATATAGTTCTTGTGTGTGGCTTGGTAGATAGAATTCCTAAGTATTTTATGCCTTATGTAGTATTTTAAATTGAATTTCTCTTCCAGCTGGATAATGTGCTGAGGATTTGTGGAGGTTTATTTTATATTCTACAAGTCTGCCAAACTTATTGTTTGTTTCTGAAGTTACTGTTTATAAGATTGTCTCTTTAGGATTTTTTTTAAGTAAATCATTATATTATCTGCAAAAAGTGATAATCTTGTTTCCTCTTTGCTTATGCTTATTTTATCAATTTCTCTTTTTTGTCATTATAGCTAGCATTTATTGTACTACATAAAATCTTCTACTTTTTAAAAAGTGTATTTATGGTCATAGTTTTATAACCCATCAGACCAACCAATCATAAATCAATTATTGAGAGACCTTTTGGATTTAGAGTAGATTGAATCTTAGTGACCAAATCAACTTGATAATTTGGAATCTCATTCTTGTCATCAGGAAGGCCCTGCTAACCTGATCCATTGCAAGGGAGTTGAATTGACGGCGGGAATAGGGCCACAGATTGAGAACTGGAAAGGCCCTCAAGGTCATCTCATCTAATCCCATAACTTTTTAGGAAACTGAGCTCGGAGAGCATAAATCAGTCAATCAATAAGCATTTATTAAACACTTCCTGTGTGGCAGACACTGGCTCTGAGTTGTCAGAGGATTGAAATTTCAGTCCTTGGCCTCCAAATCCAGTCAACGCTCCTCGTTTCTCCTGTCCCCCAGATGCTTTGGTGGCTAATGATTCGAAGAACCAAGAGATAAAACGGCTTCAAAGCTGGAGCCATAGTTTTCTGTGAGCATCCACAGCAGGTGGATCAATGTAGTAATTGATTCATTGATGTGTGCGAACCTTCATTGAATCCAGGAATTTCCAGAATGTTCAGAACTCCCACACAGAACCTGTGTGTGGGTTGTTGCTGGAAGCCCTAAGGCCAAAGACATTTAACAGTGAACCAGCCTAGAGGGATCTCGGTATCATAGGAGAGAGGCAGTGAAAAAAAGAAAGCATGCAAAGTTGTGAAGACCCACGTTTTGGGAATCCAATCCTAACCCGGAAAGGTTTGGCCGTTTTTCATGGCAAGGCTTCTCAAGCGTTACGGAAGGCCACCATTTTGGCTGTTTTTCTGGGGCCTCACAGATGAGCTGGAGGTCGTAGGAAAAAAAAATCAACACTGAGTTTTGGGTCAGAGGCCCTGGCTCTGCTGCTGGTTACTCATGTGACTTTGGACAAGTCACTTTCCTTCCCTGGACTCATCTGTAAAATGAGGGCCTTGCATTAATTGATCTCCAAAGTCCTGTCAGCTTTCAATCTATGAGTCTGTGATTTAAGAGCATGTTCAGAGAAACCGTTCAGCAGTTTTCCTTCTAGACAGAAGCTTCAAGGACTGATGCTTTTACTGTCAGTGCCTAGAAGAGTGCCCGGAACACAGTAGACTCCACCAGTTCTTTCTCTGGAAGTGGACGGCATTTTTCATCATGAGTCCTCTTGTCTTGGATCGTTGTATTACTGAGAATAGCTTAGTCATTCACAGCTGATCATTACACAATATTGCGATTACTGTGTATGAAGTTCTCTGGGTTCTGATCATTTCACTCGTATCAGTTCATGTAAATCCTTCCAGGTTTTTATGAGAGAATCTTGTTTGTCATTTCTTACAGCACAATCGATTTTTTTCTTAAATAACCCCAGACCATGCTGTACAGAGCCTTCCTTTGCCCCCTCACACTTACATTATCCCTATCAATGCATATCTTCAGTCCTTCCAAGTAGACTGCAAGCTCCTTGAGGGCAGGCCCTGGGTTGGTTACTTCATCTTTATACCCCCACTGCCTAGCCCAGTGCCTTTCCATGGAATAAGCATTCAATAAAGGTAACTCAGGGGACAGTTATGATTGTTTAGCAAAGGAGAAGTTGTAGCCATTTTGACTTTTTGTTGCCTTGAAAAGGAAACCTCGCTTTGTTCTCACCCATTTAAAGATAGAAAGTTCCAGGCAACTAGGTGGTGCAGTGGATAGAGCACTAGCCCTGAAGTCAGGAGGATCTGAGTTCAAATTCAACCTCAGAACAAACACTTGACACTTACTAGCTGTGTGACCATGGGCAAGTCACTTAACCCCAATTGCCTCCAAAAAAACCAAAAGACAGCAGATTTATCATAGAAGAGGATCCTGATCCCGAGACCACAAGAACTGACCTCTCTAGAAAAACTTCACATTTTGCAATGAATTTTACATTTGTTCTCTCATCTGCATCATTACAACAGCCTTGTGAGATTGGCACTGTAGGAGTTACTATTATCCTCACTTTAATGCAGAAGGACACTGAGGCTGAATGAGGTAAGTGGCTCATCCATGGCCATGTGGCTAATAAGCATCAGAGGCAGGATTGGAATCCAGGTCTTTCTGACTTCAGTGACAGCATCTTAGTCGCCAGGAAACATAAGCTCTTGGCAAAGATTAAGGAAGGAGATGCATGGCGTTACCTATATAAGGCAAGCAGTCCTGAGGATCCTGGTTATTTTTAGATTAAACCTGCCCTTAGAACTTGTCTTTTTGCTATTTCCTCTTATTCTTATTTTCTCTTATTCTACCCTATCAGTTGGCAGTCCTGCATTTTATTTATTTTTATTTATCTCAGCTGTGAAGGGGAGATGACGGCTGGTGTTTTCTCTCTAAGATTATCTCCCAATACCATACATGTATCTTATTTGTAAAACCCCAGATGGGGGTCACAAAGAATCAGAAATGACTGAAATGACGCAACAACAACAACCTTGCTGGTACCCAATCATTTACATGTTGTCTACTCCACTAGACTGTGAGCTCCCTGAGGGCAGGGACTGTGTTTTTGCCTTTCTTTGTTTCTCCTGTGCTTAGCACAGTTCTTGACACAAAGTAGGTGCTTAATATGTGCTTGTTGACTTTGTTCAACAACTGGAAGGAAGGAATCATAGAAGACAAAAAGATGAGTTTGCAAGTGCCCTGCATTTTATAAGTGCTCATTGAGGACACATTTCTACTCACAGAATTGATCAGAAGCCATCAGGACCAGAGGGCAACTGAGCCAACACCTTAGTTATTCTCTCTCTCTCTCTCTCTCTCTCTCTCTCTCTCTCTCTCTCTCTCTCCCTCCCTCCCTCTCTCTCTCTCTCCCTCCCTGTTACATATGTTACTGAATATATATTTCTATATTCTAGAAGGCAGTAGGGAGCCACTGAAAAGCTTTGGGCAAGGGTATCGTATGATGTGGTCATAAACACCATTCTGGCAGTAACTAAAGGATAGATTGTAGGGAGCATGAGAAGGTAAGGTGGAAGGAGTTGGTGAGGGGGGTTTGGCAATAATTCAGGTCATGAGGGCCTGGGGGGAGGGGTTGGGGGAATGATTGAAACAGAGAGCTAGATGTCAGAGAAGTCTCAGGGCAGATTAGATAGGCACTGTAAACTTTGGTAGTTTAAAATTTAGCACTTACAATGAAGCCTTTTATAGTCAAAGCTAAAGCTTCACCCCCTGCCCACCATGGTGTTTTGTTCATAAGCTCTGCAGGAAAGGTTAAGGTGCAACAAGTGCTATGCAGAGTTTTTATTTCAAGACAAAAATGATTAGAGAAAAAAAAGGCTCTAAAGGAAGCCATTTCCCCTTAACAAACAAGGATAAATCAAATCATCACTTGAGTCGGTTTGCTCTATTAGAGATTAAGAACTGCTTTTGAGGTTGGTTGGGGGCTGTAGTGACTAGGGGGTTAGCCTTGCAATTCTGAAGACACTTCTGACACATACTGGCTGTGTGACTGTGGGCAAATCACTGATCGTCTCAGTATCTCTATGTGCATTGGGGGAGGGAGCTTCCACACTGGAGTATTTTCATTCTACTGAAATGACAAGTTGAAACAAAACACACACACACACACACACACACACACACACAAAAAACCAAACATACCAAAAAAAAACAAACAAACAAACTAGTCTATGTTTGCTGGCTATGTGAAATGGTATAGATAAATGCAGAGATATTTAAGCAACCCTAGCATTTAAAACCCTCTATCACCTGGCTCCCAGTATTATTTTACATCACTCCCCTTTCTGATCATTACCTTTTGGTCAAACTGGATGACCAGGTCCTCCCCCAAATCATCTTCTCATCTTCTGCCTCCTGAATTCTCCCAAGTCTTCCATCTTTCAGATAGGAAATCCATTTGTTCCTTATCCTTACATCTCAAAATCCAGGCCTTCATTCAAAACTTAGCCCAGGTGCCACCACCTATGAGAAGCCTGCCCTGATCTTGATCCCCACCCTAAAGGACTTAATGCTCTTTCCCTCCTCAGTTTCCCTCCTGCTAGACTTATTTTCCTGCATGCCAGGCTCCCACAGCACCCACAGGGAAAGCTGAGCTCTTGAAAGGTAATTTTTTTTCCATTTTATTGTCTGTATCCCTCAACAGTAAACGTAGTGCCTGGCATACAGTGGGTACTTAATGTTTATTTAACTATATTGACTTCTCAGGTCAAAGAAATAATTCAGAAGAAAACAATCAGTCTACTAATAGGCTATAAGATGAAATATTGGACACTAGACAAATGTTATAAAATATTAATAAGGCCTTAAGATCCCATGCAGATTTTCTACTATCACCACAGAAGCAGTGCTCCATTTTCTTCTTTGGATTGAAGGCTGTGTTTGGAGGATAGATATCCCTAGGGCTGATGACACCCCTGCTCTCTGTGGACATTCAGTTGAATGGATACAGGGAGAAAGGAAGCATAGGGAACTCAGCAAAATCTCCTGGTTACCCTGGCGCCTTTTATCCTGATTATCCAAGTACATGAGAGGCTATATGCAGTAATGGAGAGGAGGCAGACGTTAGTGTTAGGAAGGTGTGGATTCAAACCCTGTCTTGAACATGTTCTAGCTGTAGACATTTGAGGATGTCATTTCAGCTCTCATTTGCTCTGGGCCACTCTTAAAATATTGGCTACAAACGAGTTGGCAATCTGCATCAGGGTAGGGAGTTTCCATGCTGGGAGGGCTCTATATTGATTGGATGATAGGTTCAGACTCCTTTAAAAAATCCAATTGAGGATATCTGTGTATATCTAGCTCATCTCTTCCACATAGCCACTAGATATTAATAATAGTGACAATAATCATAATAATTAATATTTATATAGTGCTCACAATGTGCCAGGCACTGTGTTAAGTGCTTTACAATTATTATCACATTAATCTCCCCAACAACCCAGGAGGTAGGTGCTATTATTATCCCCATTCTACAGATGAGGAAACTGAGATAAGCAGAGGCTAACTGATTTGCCCAAGGTCATACAGCTAGTAATATTCTAAGGCAAGATTCAAACTCAGATCTTCCTGACTCCAGGCCCAGAAAGCTTGGTTTTCCTAAAGCACAAGTGTAACCCTGTCACTTGCCTCCTCATACTCCAGTGGCTTCCTATTACGTTTCATATTAAATCTGAATCCCTCTATTGTTCATTTAAAGTACTTCACAACCCAGAGCCAATCTGCCTTTCCACTCTCATTGTACATCACTTCCCTCCAGACCCGTTACAGTGAAGCTCTTTCTTCATTCCTGGCACATTTCCTGCCCCTATGCTGTGTAATGGATGTCCTCCATACCTAGAATCCTCCTTTCTCAAGCCCACTTTGTAGAAGCTCATTTCCTTTAAGGCTCAAGTAAACCTTTCTAGATGAAGCCTTTCCTGACTCCTGCCACCCCCTCCCCAGCTGTTAGTGTCATATACCCCCCCACCTTTATGATCTATTTTGTATTGATTTTGATAGAATATTGTACAATGAAAATAGTGAATAAGACTTTTACATGAAGAGCCCTCCAAGGTCCTCTTCAGCTTGAAGCCTAGATCCTCTTGTAATGGGGGTTTGAGGACTACCTGCTTTCTTAGGGTTTGCGGTTCAGAAGGACAAGCATTTCATGCTTAGCATTGAGAGTAATTTGGGTTAGTAAGTATCATTTGATCAAGAGAACAGAATGGAGTCATGCTCCAGAATTCTTAAAGAGAAAGACATAGTCTATGAAAGAGACTGAGAGGAAAAAGGGAGACCTTGAGAGTTGAGCTGGAAAGAAGCACAGGAGAAGGAAGTGAAAGGAGAAAGAGAACAAACATGGGGCTGAGCTGTGGTAGACGAAAGATTTGGAGCAGGGCCATGAACCTCTTGTGATGATGCCAAAATGTTAGGAATTTTCCTAACTGGGGGCTCTGAGTTATTAAAATTGCACTTCTAGCTTTTTGCTGAATTTAAACTCCATAAAGCAAACATTCTTAGAGGCTATTATATTTCTCCTAAGCTAAAAACAAATGAATAAAAAAGTTAATTGTTATAACAGGATGTGGCTAATTAAATATCCAGAGTAAAAAAGGGATAGGAAGGAAAACGTGAACCCCCATCTGCAGCAACACCCACAGCCACCAGGGTTATGCTATAATTCTACTAATATGTTATCTCACCTAACTGGACTGTAAGCTCCTGAGGGCAGGGACTATTTCATATTTATCTTTGTATCCTCAACACATAGTATAATGTTCGGAACATATAAAGTACTTCATAAATGTGTGTTCATTGATGGGTTGATCTGGTCAGTCTAGTGAAGAGAACTTTCCTTTCCTCCCTCCTCCCTTAGCCCTCACCAGTGTGGCATGATAGAAAAACAAAACAAAACAAAACAAAACAAAACATAGGCTTTGGGTAAGAGAACCCAGGTTTCAGGTCCAACTCTGTATGACCCGGGCTAGTATGTCAATCTTATGGTCTTCAGTTCTATCATCTATATATTGGATAGGTTAGGATCAATGCTCTGTGAGCTTCCGAAATTCCATGAATAATCTGACTTTTGAAGAAGATACTAAAATTCAAGGTCATAAAGAGTTGAGGTTGACTCAGTGATGACTTTAGCCAAAAAGTCCTTTGAAGTTATGGGTCTTTCTCATCTTCTGTTTGAGGACTCCAAGGGTTAAAATGCCTTTCTGGTTGAACAAGTAATTCTCACAACTTGTCTTTTCATTTCACGTTTGATGGAAATGATTAACTCTTTTGGATTGGCTAGTGAGGCTTGTAATCCATTATACGCATGTTTCAAGTTTGACTGGCAACATTCTAAGTCCTGGCCACAGACATCAGGATGCCAGAGTGTTTAAAATCTTGTGGGTTGCCAGCAATGTTGGAACCTTCAGTGAGGGATAACTTTGGGCAAATCTGCAAAAGCTGAGTGTCACGTTATTTAGGCTTTGAACACTATATGATGATGGACTTTCATCTTATTTCTCTGAATGCCTGCTCTAGCTATCAGACAGTCTTGGAGAACACTTAGATGTGCCATCTCCTCTCTTCACACCTCCCTTTCCTCAGTTTGCCACTTGGTTTAGAGAGCTCTCCCCCTTCACATCTGCCATGCAGAGCTCAAGTGGCATCTTTTACCTAGGTTTTTCTGGATTCCCCTATTTATTAGTGATCTTTACCGTTTAAAATACTTTGTATACATGGAGTCAGGCTGATTCATATGAACTGGCAGTGAAGGAACTGGTGAGAGGCACAAGCTACTATGATGTATGTAGAACAATGCTTGGATTTCAAACCTCCACACTAGCCTAAGCCTGGACAACGTGGCACAGTGCCAGGGGGTCAGTCTTGGATTCAAGAGGTCTTGGGTTCAGGTCCTGTTCCTGACACCTACTAGTTGTGTGTCTGTGGACAAGTCAGTTAACCTCTCAGTGCCTCAGGCAACTCTGGCCCAGTGAATTGTTGGAGGGAGTTTTCATGAACAGGAGTTGCATACATTTATGAAGTCTCAGCCAAAAGCAAGCAGGGGGGGGGGGGGGGGGGGTTGTGTTTGTTTATATACAGGTCACTGCCTCCCACTCAGGGGATAAGGGACAGTTCTGTTTTTGTCAGTTTTCCCCAGGCCATAGAAAAGATGGCTGGACGGGGCTGTGCTAGTTGTGGGAAATGCTTACCAGAGCAGGAGCACCAGCAGTGGGGAGACGGAGCCCAGGAGCATCACGTGAACATGGATGGGGAACATCAAAACTGGTGGCAGAGAGATGCCCTGGAAGCATTGAGCTATATTATATAGAATGCACAATAACACCTTCAAATCAACTCTGGAGATACAAAAGCAAAAATGAAACTGTCCTGTGTTCAATAAGTTTACAGTTTCTTTAGAGGGTTGACAAGTATACAGATATATAAACTTCCTCCCTCCCTTCTTTCCTTCCTTCCCCCCCTTTTTTCTTTCTCTTTCATTCTTTTACCTTCCCTTCCCATTCCATCCCTTCTCTTTCCTCTTTTTTTTTTTTGGCAGATTTACCTCTTAATTGCTATTTTCTTAGACAAATATTAAACTCATTTTGTAGCCTGTGAGCACCCAGTGACCATATAGCAAAGAGGCAGAGAACATTCAGCATTTGGGAGAAAATATACTGAGGCTAATCCACGCTAAATCCAGGAATTTATCAGTTGGTGATGCTACATCTGGAGAACTGACAGTGCCACATTTCATCTGCACAATAGATAATAGGAAATACTCTTCTCTCAACACCATGTGACTTGGAAAATCGGTAATGTGTCCTTGATGGTCAAGTGAATGCTTTCTCTTATCCCACACCCAAAGTACTACATCTGTGTCACAGCAGAGGACATCCATTGTTTTCTTCATTTCAAATCCTGCCTTTGATGAATGTTTACTAACTGTGTTATCTTGAAGAAGTCCCTTGATCCCTAGGGGCCTCAATTTTCTTATCTGTAAAATAATAGGATTGGATTAATTTGTGTCTAAGGCTCTTGTTGGCCCTAAACTCCTGTTCTAAATACTGTTCAATTCTTCAGTGGCTTTGAGGTCTTGTGAATATTTATCATGAGATCATAAGAATATTCCTTGGAATAGTGTAGGGATCATGCTAGCCTATCATAGGAGCCTCATTCAAGGAACCACATGGCTTAGTTTGATGAATTCTAGCAGATCATGGGATCAGAGACTTAGAACTGGCTGGGGCCTTTGAGGTTATCTGGTCAAACTCTCATTTTACAGATGAGAAACTGAACAAGGTCCTGAGAGATAAGGGGATTTATTCCCGGTTACAGAGCAGAAGAATCAGGTTTCAGATTTGGGTTCTAAGACTCCATGTTTAGATCTCTTTCCACTTTACTATGCTATTCCTTGAGACATAATCACTTGGAAATTCAGTTTGATTTTGGGGTTGAAACATCATTCATCAAAGCAAGAGCTCACTTTTCACAGCATTGCTGAATGTACAATTTCTATCTGATTTCTTGCTGGAAAGAACTCAGGTTTTCTTTAGTGCAATATTGACTTGGATTGTCTTGTAAGTTGTTTTTGTGTGGTTTCATTTTATGGGATATTCCAGTCAACTGAAATCCATGCTATTTTCCCATTTTACTACAGTCGTCACCCCTCTCCAGAAAGGATTTATGCCTTCTTCTAAATTTATGGGACCCCTTTACAACTCCTGCTGAAAGAAAAAAATAAGTCAGGTTACAATTAATCCCCTTACAGATACTTTATGAAATCAGTGGTGACTCGTTCCCTTCCTTTACTACAGTCTGGGAGGCCTTAAAATGTAATTTAAGAGGTGAGATTATAAGCACTTCCTCATTCAGGAAAAAGCGGGAGGAAGAAAACAGGTCTCAGGAAATATAAAAGCTGGCGAAGAATGATTATTCTGTGGTCATTGTGAAGGGAGGGAGGGGAGAATATGTGAGTTGTGTACTTTTCAAATAGATGATGGCGGCTTACTAGGTCATAAATTCAAATGCTCCCTTATGGGGGTGAGGCAGTTTGAATTATGAGGAATCTTCCTGAACGACTGGTTGATCTTAATCTCGCTGCTTTGCAGAGACATCAAGTGAAAAGGACCCTTTAGTAGGAAATGGGGGGCTACAGGATTATGAGGAATGTAAGGAGTCCATTAAGAAGACAAATTACACTTTGTAAAGACAGATAGGGACGAGACAAAAAAGGACAATGGCAGGACAAAACCAGAGTTGGTATGGACAATTAGAAGAGATATTCAGTTACTTTTAATAAATTTCTGTTAGCACCAGGAGGGGCCCCTCTCCATATTATCCTGTTCTTCCCTTCTAGGTGTCTCTGAGACCATCATGTGGCAGTTTTGCTTTATAGCAAATGACCTGGACTGTAGGCTAAGGATTATTCAGTTAAAGAAAGTACAGGATTGGTTGACTAGTTGTCTTTTGAGTTTTGATTGGTCTAACTGGGGTAGTTTATAGTATCCTACAGTATCCTAGGATATGGATTTGGAGTCAGAAGCCCTAGGTTCAAATCCAAACTCTATTCCTTCTTACTTTTGTGAGCTTGGGAAGTTACTTTGGTTCTCTGGGCCTAAGCTTCCTTATCTGGAAAACAGAAATTGGACTAACTGATCTCTAAAGTCCCTCCCAGTTCTTGGCCTAGGATTCTCTGATTACTAGATGGAAAAATAGAAAGCATCTATCTCATTAGAGAATTAAAGAATGTCGTAGTTGGAAGAAGACTAGTCCATCGTGTCCATAAATGAGCCTTCACTTTCCTTTCTGCATTTTGTTCCCCTTGCTCGTCATTCTGTCCTCTATTCTCACAGAGTCATGCTCTCTGCTGTAGAACTGCTAAAATACTTGGTGCTGATATAAAAAGGTGTTACTCCCTTCAGGTACTGTACATACATGTTAGCTGGGGAATTTGGTGGAGGAGCTAATTACTGCCACAGAACCAAGAGTTCATTGGCAATTTCAGGCACCCGAACCAGCCAACGAGGGTGGTATTTTGAAGGGACAGCTCTTTCAGTGGCATTAGACCAAATAACTGATGACCACTTGGCTTTTGTGTGTGCTTTTGGAGATTAATAATGATGATGATGATGAAGACAATGCCAGAACAATCACAACAGCTGCATTTCTATTAGTGCTTTAGGTTTTGCAAAGCACCTTATGCATTTCAAAGGTGACTTCTAGATGTAAATCTGTGATCCTATTATTACAGGTACCCCACCCCATCCTACCCCACCCCATGCCAACACACACACACACACACACACACACACACACACACACACACACACCAGCATAGTGGTCAACTACAAAGAGATTTAGGAGCCCAACCTATGGCTATGTATGACTCACTCACTAAGCATCTCCTGATTACAGAGCTTGAAGAACTACTTATACCAGGTGATACATTGGGTAGAAGGGTGTATAGGTTTCTGTTGGTGGTTCTCTAGGATATAGCCCTTCCAAGTAGCAAGATATGATCTCAGTGAAAAGTAGAGCAGTCCCATGACATGATGGCAGGCGGCAGGGGTTACTGCTCCCCATGTGGATTTGAGACAAGTTGGGCTTACACCAAGGGCCCTAGCTGTTTTGCTTCTTGTCTGTGTTTCTCTCTTTATGAAAATCGAAGAGTCTGAAGAACCTGTCGCACTGCCATCTCCTGCCAGCAGAGATGCCGCTGCTTTGGCGTGCCCCAGGGCGGTAGTGGCCAATGACAAAGAAGCTCTGCTCTGGACTATTTGGCTGTTTGCCAGGAGAGAAGATGAGAAGGAAAGTCAAGGTTGACTGTGCCATCAAACACTGTTCCGTGTGGAGGTGAAGTGGGCAATTTGCAGACTTGCCACCCTGTGTTGCTACCCCTTGGTGAGGCTGGTCTGGCAGGTGCCCTTCAGCAGGTTGCAGCAGTAGTCAGAAGTTAGCTGCTGAATTCTGTTCTAATCATTCTGCTATGTTTGCTGTTTCAGCCTTCATGTTCCCTTTTCTGCATGGGAATAAATAACTCATTTCATATGCAATTCATGTCTGTACATTGGGCATTTTGAAAATTTTTTTTTTCCCTTCTCTGGGAAAGTCTTACTTCTAACCTTAACTTTTGCTGTTGTAAGGATTATTATATATTAGCAACTTCCCCCAGAATGCTGTGGGGGCACTGTAGGATCATAGGAACATAGATTTCATACCAGAATGGACTTTAGAGACCACACAGTCCATGCTCCTCATTTTACAACTGAAGCAGACAATAGTTAGATGACTTGCCCAGCTAGTAAGTGTCTGAGACAGGATTTGAACTTGGGCTTTCCTGTGTCCAAGGCCAGCTTATGTAGGTAAGAATTGGGAAGCCTCTTCTATGGAGAAGTCGGTTGTCTTGTAGCAGTGAACTCAGTGCACAACTGCATGGCTGGGTTCCAGACTAAAGAGCAGGATAGGTTCTCGATCACCTGCTGCCTCCAGTCAATATGCTATTAACCCGTGCCCAGCCCAGGACTGTCAGTGTAGTAAGCATATGCATGTAGGTTGATAAGAGAATAATTGTGTGAATGGGTAAGAACAGCCTGTGGGCCTGGTGGAGCCAAGCTTACTTTTGCCAGGCAGGCCTACTTATCCAGGGTTGTAAGGGGGGAGGCAAAGAGACACTGATATGGTGGGGGGTGAGATGATTTTTCCACATGTTGGCTCAGAGACTGCCATCTACATCCTTTGGGCCTCTGTTGACATCGAGGGGGCACAGGAGGTGATCCTGGGACAGGATGAGGGGTCAAGATGAAAGACTGGAAGATGTTGGAAAGGAGAGGGGAGGGCACAGGCCAACCACTCCACTTATGGTCAGACTGTCCTTTGTCAAGGCCTTTTTCCTGTTTTTATTGGGGTGCATTGATACTTACACCTCTGTGTCTACCCACAGTCTAGCAATGGTACTCTTTCCCCATCATGCCTCTAGTGAGTCCTTCATTCAGCTTCCTGAGAAACAGCCAATGCACAGACCACACAAAACTGGGCCTCAGGCTGGCCTGACACAAGGGAGGCCCTGTTCCAGAGAGGGATGGGCGGATGTGCCCAGACGTGGAGGGTCCTGTCTTTAGAGCAGAGCCAGCCTGAGCTGGCCAGACTCAGTCCAACCTGACACAAGGGAGGCCCTGTCCCAGAGAGGAATGGACAGGTGTGTCCAGACGTGGAGGGTCCTGTCTTTAGAGCAGAGCCAGCCTGAGCTGGCCAGACATCTTGGGAAACATACCCTCTGGCCTCTTCACTGTACCTTTTGAGCACAGAGAGCTCCCAGGGTCTGTGGGATTATTCTTTGATAAACAAGGAAAAAACCTTTGACAAGGCAAGTCCCAGGGAGAGGGAAGGAGGGGAGAGTGAATCCCTGTGCTCGCTGGCATTTCTATCAGGAGTTAAAGCTTGGAAAGTGCTTTGCTTCCATTACCTTTGTGTTTGCACACTCCTTACAACCTCAACTCTCTGGACCTTATAGCTTCTTCTCCCTGATCTGTCCCCTTAGACCTGGGTTAATTTTGAAGGCCAGAGCTCTAAATCTGGTTGTGTTCTTGTTACAAAAGAATTAAACAACTACAAGAAGAAAAAAAACTTACAAAGTGATCTCCAAACAACCCTTTGAGCATTCTCATACCCATCTTACAGATAAAGAAGCTGAGGCTCAAAGACGCTCAGTGACTTGCCCAGGATCACCCAGCTCATAAATCCTGGAGCCAATGTCCTCACCCAGACTTCCTGACTCCACCAGGGCTGCCTCTTTTCAGCCTCTCTGGTGGATCATTAAGATAATTGCACCTACTTAAACTGGTTGCAGGCCTTGTCAACATTCAAGATGTAGTAGGAACAAAATGTGTTTGGGCAGATAGCCGTGACCTGCTGACCTATAAGGCCGGCTCTGAGAACTGTAGCTCCAAGCTCACTTTTTGATGGAATAAATTCTAATTTCTAGAAGGAGAGTGGTATGTAAGGGGTACCAAAAGTTAAGAAACCACAAAAATTAGAAATATGTGGCCAACAGAGGAGCTTATAGTGGACTGCAAGTGTCATAGGAGCCAACAGTGTGATCTGACAGCCAAAAACTGGGCCATCTCAGGCTACAGCAAGAGAGATGGGGAGGGTCCCCAGGACCCCAGGCAGAGTGCACCTGGAATATGGTTTTCAGTTTGGGGCCCCACATTCCACAAAGGACAATTGGACTGTCCAATCCCCAAGAGCAGTGACTGTCTTTTACCTCTTTTTATGCCCCTGGGGCTTGGCATAGTTCCTGGCACATAGTAGGTGCTTAATGAATGTTTTGACTATGAACTAATTGAAGAGTATCTAGATAATATCCAGGTAATGGTATGGGGCAGGTTCTTGAGTTCTTGGCATGGCAGGACTAGTTGAAGAACCTGGAGGGTGTGGCCATAGTGCAGACAGCAAATGGGGGGAGAGGACTTTCTTCAAGTTAAGTCAACAAGAATTTTTCGGCCCTTTTCAGTCACTAGGCACAATCCTAATTGCTAGGGATACAAGGAAAGACAAAAAAAGTCCCTGCCTTCAAGGAGCTGCCATTCAAATGGAGGAGAAAACATGCAAGCAACTGGACAGCCAGTGAAAATGAACTCTGGGGATGGATTATTTTGTGCAAGGAACAGCAAGGAAGCCAATGGCACTGGATCATAGAGCCCATGAAGAGGAATAAAGTGTGAGAACACTGGAAAGATACAAAGGGAATAGGTCATGAAGGGCTTCAGAAACCATAAGGAGGATTGTATAGTATATCCTGGAGATAATTGAGAGCCCCTGGAGTTATTGAATAGGGGGTGACATGGTCCTATAGGGAGATGGAGGATTAACTAGAGTGGGAAGAAGCAGAGAACCCAACCAGAGAGCCCTGGACAAGAGTCCAAGGGTGAGGTGATGAGGGCCTGCCCCAGGGTGGTGGAAGTAACAGAGGAGAGAAAGGAGTGTTGAAGATGATACCTGGATTGTGAGCCTGAACGACTAGAAGGTTAGTGGCCTGAATAGTATTAGGGGAAATTAGGAAGAGGAAGGTTTAGGAGAAAAAAGAGAATGGGTTTAGTTTTGAACATGTTTAGCTTGTGATGTCTACAGAACATCCAGTTTGGGATGGCCATTAGACAGTTGGAGATTTGACCTTGGGGTATAGAGAAGTAAGGACTAGCTTAGTAAATCTGAGAATCATCAGCGTAGATAGGCTAATTGACTCTGTGGGAGCTAATGAGATCATCAAATGAAGTAGTCTAGAGCAAAAACAGAAAGGGACCCAGGATAGAGCCTTCAGGGAGATTCACGGACAACTGGAGGAAGGTCCAGCAAAGGACACTGGAAAGAGTCAGACAGGTAGGAGGAGAACCAGGAGAGAATATAGTCAGGGCACCAAACCCTGGAGAGGAGAAAGTACCCAGGAGAAGGAGGTGGTGGACAGAGTCAACAATTGCAAAGAGTCCCCAGAGGATGAGGATTGAGAAAAGTCATTAGATTTGGCAACTAAGAAGTCGTTGGTAATTTTAGAGAGATCACTTTCAGTTGAATGATGAGGTTGCCAACCAGACTCCAGAAGGTTTAGAAAAGAGGAAGAGAAAGTAGAGGCTCTGATTACAGATAGTTTTTCCAAGGAGTTTAGCCACATATTTTTAGTCCTGTCCCATGAAAGAGTGATCATACTTGTTTGGTCTATGGGTCTGTGTTGTTTCCCTCAGTAGAATGTGAGCCCTCTGAGGGCAGGGGATGTTTCCCTTTTTGTCTTTATATACACAGCACCCACCACAATTGGTGACACTTAGTAAGTGCTTGGTAAATGCCTGTTAATTGATTGGTGGATTGATGTCTGCATTGATGGACAGTGCCCACACTGGTAAAATCACAGATTACTTGAAGTGCTGAGGTGTTCTATTATTTTTATAATGATCGTCCTTTCTTCTCCACTAGATTGTAAGTGTCAAGGGAAAGTCTTTGGCAAAGACATTTGGCAAAATGGCAGCTAACATTTGTGTAACACTTTACCCACATTATCTTATTTGAACTTTACCACAACTTTATGGGGCAAATGCTGTTGTTGCTGCTTATCTTTCATTTTTGAAGAAGACCAATGACATTATGAACGAGTGATGTCTTGACTTGAATTGAATTTAAGTGAGGAGGAGTTGTGCAAATCATCAGCCTCACTTTCTCTTCCAGAGTCATTGAAGTCCAATGGCAAGACAAAAGTCAGGGCAACTGGCAACAGCCTGGGATGCAGTAAATGACCTTGGAGCCTTCAATGTCTTACCAACTAAGTACTCTGCAACCCTTGCTTCAGCTGCTTTCATGGCTGATGGAATAAAATTGTAATCATCCACCCATTCCATCAGTAGGCATCCCTCAAACTCACTAAGGAGTTAAACCCTGTCGGCTACCCTCAACTTTGTTTAGCCCATCTTCTGGGAGTGTGGCCACTGTGCAGGCTAGAACAAGGGGCAGATACAACATGTATTAAGTATCCTCATTTTACAGATGAGGAAACTGAGGCTTAGAAATGTTGTGATTTGTGTAAGGTGGGATTTAAACTTAGGTCTTTCCTGATTTTAGACCAGTGCTCTATCCACCATAAGATACTACCTCTCTATTTTCCACAGGGCCTGGTATACAGTTAGGGTCATGTAATAAGTACTTAATAAGTACCTGTAAACTCATCGTCAGGTTCTTTGGAATTATTTTCAGAACCACTCTGCTTTACCACATGACTATACATGTGCTTTCCTGGTGATCTCCAAGCATGATATCAATGCTATGCAACAATGGTGGCCACGGAATGTATTTCAGGTCTTCTACATCATCAGGTTTCTACTTTATCTCAAGTTGCCCGTAATAGCCCAAATGGTTTTATCATGCCATTTCCAGTAATCTCTACTTTTAGCCTATATTTCAGATAAAGCTCTCTCACATTCATTTAGCCCTTCTACTTCCATCTTTGGCAAGAGCTCAGAAAAGTGTGAGGTAAGGGGTGGGAGATAAAAACAGAAAATGATGAAAAGATAATTATATTCCTGAGTGGACTAAAGTAATGGCTCTAAGAACTGATAGGGTGAGGATGTCATGAATCATGTAGAAAAAAAAAACAGGTTCATATTTAAGTGGCTAACCACGGAAAACTGGATGTAAACCAATTAGCCTTTGGGAGACACACACAGAATCCACAAATGCACATCATGCAATTTAAAAAAAAATACTTACCTAGGTAAGAAGGAGGGTAAGAGATAGTAATTGGGAAGTTTGACTGTGAAAACAGCTAGGATGTGACCATGTTAGGAAATGTTGGCAAGGTGCTAATTGTGCTAAGGGGGGAAAGTGGTGTCATCCACTAAAGAATACTCAGTATGTTACCATGTTTAAAAATGTTTCCTTGTTTGAGTCAGGTTCACGAGTGATCTCAGATTTTGCTAAGTAAAACAATATCCCCAAATTCCTCCCTCTCATGGGAGATGTAGGAGTTCATAATCATAGTGTGCCTTTGGGAAACTTTAGTCTCCTCTGACCCTCAGTTTCCTCATTTGCCAAGTGAGGCCATTGGACTAAATAATCTCTAAGTTTGCTAGAATGAAATCTTCTGTTGTTCATGTTTTGTTCTCTAAGAGGACCAATGACATCACAAGAATGATGTCTTGACTTGCATGTGAATTGTATTTAAGTGAGGCAGAGCTGCACAAAGTCAGCTGCACTCTCCCCTTTAGAGTCATCATAATTCAGCAGCAAGACATAAGTCAAGACGACTGGCGATGGCCCACAAACTCTTCTAGTCTGTAATAGAAGGAGAAGTCCTGCAAAAATCCTCTACCTATATTTGCATCCCTGTTCATCTCCCATCTCCATGTCTCTTTCTATGTCAATGTCCATCTTCATGTCCTTTTCTGTCTTTTATGTTTGGCTTTTGACATGGGTTAACTTTATTTATCAGTAGGCCTCACACCTTGTGTTGAGTCTTTTTTTTAAGTGTTTAATGATTTGCTTTATTTTTATGTTGCCTAGATTTTCCTCCACATCCTTTCTTCTCCCCCAACCATCCATCCCTTATAACAAAGATTTTTTTTTAAAGAAAAAGAATAGAAATGATATAAACAATGCTAATTAATAGACTGAAAATAATTTGATGTCATTGGGAAGATGCCACTATGAACATGACTAGAATGTGAAGATGTTCCACAGCCGTGTCCCATCTCACTTCCTTTTGCAAAGGAATTCAAGGAAGGGTCTTTCCATTTCTCTTATTTGAGGCCGTGTTTGTTCTTTGTAATTTTATGGACTTGATTTTTGATAGTTTAGGGGCTGTTCTTGTAGCTGTCATGAATTTTTTTTAATTGCTTCTTCCTTCACTTTGCATTCATCAGTTCATGTCAGTCTTTCCATTCTTTAACCTCATGTCTCCATTCCAATGCATCCTCCATTCAATCTCTAAAGTGATTTTGCTAAAATGCAGGTCTGACTATGTCATCTCCCTAGTCAGTAAAGTCCTGGAGGTCCCCTATTGCCTCCAGAATAAAATACAAAATGGTCTGTTTGACATTTAAGGTCCTTCCTAATCTAACCCCCTTCCACCTTGCCAGTATTCTTACACCTTGCTACTTGACATGTGCTGTTTAATTTAGCTACACTGGCCTCCTGGCCATTGCACAAAGAAGACATTCCATGTCTTGGGTTGGAGTATTTTCTCTTTCTGCCCCCCCATGTCTACAGCACTATCCCATCTCTGCTTCACCTACTGATCCTGCTATCTTCCTTTAAGTCTCAACTAAAATCCCACCTTCTCCAAAAAACCTTCCTCAATTCCTCTTAATTCCAATGCCTTCTCTCTGTAAATTATTTCCTGTTTATCCTAGATATAGCTTACTTTGTATATATTTATTTGCATGTTGTCTCCCCCACTAGATAGTAAGCTCCTTGAGGGCAATGACAAGTTTTTTTTTTGTTTTGTTTTGTTTTGTTTTGTTTTTGTCTCTTTTTGTATCCTTGGGAATAAGTGTTGGCACTTAGTACAGTGCATGGCATATAGTCGGTACTTAACAAATTTTATTGATTGATTAAAGTCCAATACAATGAAAATAAAGCAAGAAATAGAAAACTTGCACATCATTAATATAATGAATGAAAGAATAATTACGTTAAGGGAGGAGACTGAAACTAGCTTCTCTATGGAAATATAATATGGTGGGGCTGGATATGCATTGGCTCAGGTGTGTTATAGTTGGTCACTGTACCAGCTTCCTCTCAGAAAGCATCTTTCTTAAAAGAAGACCTTACATATCTATTAATAAAAATTAAGGACATCAGTGATTTCTCTAAATATTATTCATTTGTGTATACATTTATTTACTTCATAAAAAGTATCAACAACTTCTATCACTTAAAATGATACAAACACAAGAAAATAACGATTGGATCCAGAGCAAAAGATTGAACCAAAAAACCTAAAACAAAATAAAACAAAAACAAAAACACAACAAAAAACAACAAAACCAGAGAAGTAAAGAACAACTTATTATTGCTTCAGTAATTATTAAATAAGTTTCCTGAAATTGCTATAACATTTATACTTTATTTGATGATTACTGAAAGATCTTTGACTCAGTAATGCATTCATGATTTATTCTTGTATTGCAAATATATAAAACAGACCCAAGTATTTAGGGAGAATGCTGGAGTGATTCATGTCCATGTGTAAAACCATTCTCTACATAAAACATGCCACCAAAAGATTGATGTCAACAATTCATTTAAAGTGTGGCATTTTTCAGGGAGACAGTATGAACCCATTATGGTTCTTCCTTAAATCCATTATCATCTCTCCTTAACAGGACTAAGTGTGAATTTCAAATGAAAGAGATAGTAGAAGCAAAACATCTTGGTATTCCTTTGACGTACATGGAATGCATCCAAGTTCTATCTTGCCCAAACAACACGTTAAATAGTTCCTTCATCTGGTAGACTTTTGCTAATGATACAGAAACATCATTTTGACTCCATATGTATAAAATCCTTTACATACACCAAGGGAAAGTAGATAGTGAATGCTTCCAGGTAAGCTTCACATATACCTTGAATTTGTACAAAAACTTTTTAATAATGAAGAGTGAAATGAGCAGAACCAAGAGAACATTGTATACATTAATAGCAATATTGTTTCAAGAATGACTTTGAGTGAATAAGTTATGTTGACTATTATAAATAACCACATTAACTACAAAGGACCTATAAAGAAAGACATTATCTGCATCCAGAAAAATAACTGATAAATAGAAGTATGTATAGAATGATTTTACACACACACACACACACACACACACACCCACACACACATCCACGCAAGTATATATTGGTGTCTAATGATAACCATCTATAGCAGGTAGAAGGGGAGAAGAAAAGAAGTTTGAATGATGACTTTATGTATTTAAAAGGGATAGCAAGTTATACATGGCAGATTTGCAATTTCACGATCATCTTTTTTATCATACTATGTTATGGAAATGTTTATTTAATTCTATAAATTTATATATATATATATATACCTTGTGTTACTCTAGGTATGGAAAAATAAGCGAACACTATATCTGAATACATTAAGAGATTTATTGGCATCTTAAAATCAAGGTTGAATGGGAAGAACGCCTTTAAAGCAATTCACATCTATGCAATACCAGTCAATATATACTTTCAGAATTCTAGAACAGGACCATATCAAAGTTGGAAAGTGTTCTCACAAAATCTTATACATCACCCAATATAGTAATTAACATTTTCTCCCTAAGAAATGAGGAAGAAGATGGACAGGCATGCTTAGAGCACATAATACCAGGTCAAACACTTCAGGAAATACTTTCAGAACAAGCAGACATCATATGACTGTGCAATTTTAAAGTCTGGTGGCAGGTACACATGAACCCTTTGCAATCTGGTTCTGACTTCATCCCTCGACTGAAAGTGTCCTCTCCAACGTTACCAGTGATCTCGTCATCACTGTATGTGGTGACCTTTTCTCAATTCTCATCCTCCTTGATCTCATTGTAGCTTTTGACTCTGCTGATCATTCTCTCCTCCTCCAGGGGTTTTAGTGTCACTGCTCCCTCTGGTTCTCCTCTTACCTGTCTGATCACTCCTCAGTCTCCTCATGGTCTTCCTCAAGATCATCATCTTTGGTGCCATGCCCCTTAACTGTGGGGTTACCCAAAGGCTCTGTCCTGGGACCACTTCTCTCTTCATTCCCTATTTTCTCTCTAGGTGACTTCATCAATTTCTATGGGCTCAAATATTATCTCCATGCAGAAAACCTCCAAATCTATACATCTGGAACTAGGGTGGAGAACCTGTGGCCTCGAGGCCACATTAGGTCCTCAAGTGAGGCCCTTTGACTGAATCCAAACTTCACAGAACAAATCCTCTTAACAAAAGGATTTATTCTGTATAGCTTCTTGGAACCACAGGTGAGAGTTGGGTGACAGGTAGACACCAAAGGTAGATGAGGTATAAGGATACCAGACGTGCTAGTTCTCCCTGAACTTGTAACAAATATATATGAAATTATTGTTCTCAAATTCATACAAATTCTTTACAGAGTCCTTATGTACTTTTCAACTTAACTAATTAGAGTCAAATATAAACTCTTCTATTTGACATTTAAATAACTTCCCAAACCTACCTTCTAACATTATTTTCTATTATTCCCCTTCACACTATCATCCTGATGAACTGGTTAGCTTTCACCTGGGCATTCTATCTCTTGTAAGACTGTTAACCATGCCTAGCTTGCACACCCTTCTCTCTGCCTCAGAGAACCCCTACTTTCCTTCAAAACTCAGCTGAAATGCTGTCTTCACTATGAAGATACTCAGCTGCTGGTGACTAGTTCTTTTATATTTAGGTATACATTGTGTATATATTTCTATGTGTGCATGTCTCCCCACAGAGAATGTAAGTTCCTTGAGGTCAAGAACTACTTTGCTTTTGTCTTTGAAATTGCCTATGCCTGACACTTAATAGATACTTATTGATTGTTTCATTGATATGGGAATTTTTTTTTTCTACATTCCAAATGAATGATTTACTGAAGTACGGACACAACCTGTTAGCAAGTTGGGAGCCATCTGTATTTGCATAAAGCATTTAGCAATTTAATTATTTTTTCCTTTTTTCTTATTCCTGCAGGAAATTCCATTTAAAATACATGCAATGGCAAATTGCCAACATGTGAAAACCCCTCTTAGGCTGGGCAATCATCCTTTAAATCTTTCCTATGTGACTATTTGCTATTTTTTTTTTCTTCTGTTGTGTTTTGCTTCCTCTTTCTGGTGGTTCCTCCTATTGGTTCTAATTCTTATTTACAACATCACTAATGTGAAAATATGTTTAATAGGAATGTATATGTATAGCCCATATCAGATTGTGCGCCATCTTGGGGAGGGAGGTGGGGAGAGAGAGGGAGAAAAATTTATAACTCAAAAGCATATGGAAGTGACTGTTGATAGTTCGAAATAAAATAATTAAAAAAAAATCTTTCCTATGTGATTTACAAAGATTTAGCTTGCTCTTCTGAAGAAGATCCCAGATGATTAGATATCCAGGCACCCGCTCATTTGGTCTCTCCCTCATTAAGAGTGTCTTGACAAGAATCACAGTGCGATGATGCGTTGTAGACCTTGGCTGTCCCTCTGTTGGTGACATCATGGATCTGCCACAGTAGTCATGCCCTTTGGATCCTGATGCTTGTGAAACTTATCGCAAGAGGATGAGACCGTGGTTGGTGACATTCGTGGACATTCTGGAGGTGACGTCTGGGCCCAGAGAAAGGCTTTAGAATTTGGTCCATGTGTCCTCTTCCCCTGAGTTGTTAGCATGTTCTCCCTCTTCCTCAAATTATATTGTGTGCTGTTATTATATCTGTATTATTATATCACATATTAATTACAATTAAATTATATTTAAGTATATGAAATTATATCTATGTGCTGTGTATACTGTCATTGTGCCCCAAGGAGGATGGAAGTTCCTTTCTAGAAAGGCCTGTTTGTTTTTTTGTTTTGTTTTTGCTTTTTGGTTAGGCAATGGGATTAAGTGACTTGCCCAGGGCTACATAGCTAGTAAGTGTTATGTGTCTGAGGCCGGATTTGAACTCAGGTCCTCTTGACTCCAAGGCCGGAGCTCTACCCACTGCACCACCTAGCTGCCCCTAGAAGGGCCTGTTTTGCTTTGGGTTTAGCATCCCCAGCATCGGGCACAGGGTAGTTCCTTGTTGAATGGACAGTGCTGCCCTTTTCCTATGATTTTAATCCAATCTTGGGGCTCTCCTTTTCTTTGCTGCACATGAAGGGTACACTTTTATGAATTGACAAGGGCCATCTTCTGAACTCACAAATAGTGCAAAGAGAAGGGTAGAAAGTAGGAAAAAAAGGGGGGAAAGGCTTTTCTGGGATGATTGGGAAAATATTGGAAAATAAAGTAAGAGACAGAAAATTAAGTATGATGTGTGTGTATGTATGTGTGTATGTGTGCATGTGTGTATGCGTGTGTATGTGTATATGCGTGTATTTGTATGTGTGTGCATGTATATGTGTGTATGCATGTATATGCGTATGTATGTGTGTACGTGTGTGTATATGTATGTGTGCATGTGTGTATGGGTGTATGTGTGTGTATGTGTGTAAGAGAGAGAAGAAAAGTGAGGAGAGAGATTTTTCTACTTTTGTCTTCATGGTGCCTTGCACACCGTTGTTCAATCATTCAGTTGTGTCCATCCCTTCGTGACCCCGCGGGCCACGCACACCAATATTGGCCTTTTGGTTTTCTTGGCAAAGATACTGGAGTGGTTTGCCATTTCCTTCTCCAGTGGATTGAGTCAAACAAAGGTTAAGTGAGTTGCTCAGGGTTACACAGCTAGAAAGTGTCTGAGGCTGCATTTGAACTCATCTTTTCCGGAGTCCAGGCCCAGCACTATTTACTGAGCCATCTAGTTGCCTCTTTTGTTGCAAAAAGAATATTCTTAAGGGATGCCTGATAAATTGAAGGATGCTTATAGGCAGTCTGGCCCAGTGGAAAGAGGGCTGGACTTGGAGTCATTAAAACTTGAGGTCAACTCCTACCTTAGACACTTACACTTGATAGCTGTGAAACTTTGACCAAGCTGCCCAGTCACAATTTTCTCATCTGTAAAATGGGGCCAATAAAAGCATCCACTTCGTAGGGCTGGGGATTAAATGAAATTTTACACACACACACACACACACACACACACACAAGCATGCACAGGCATATGTACATATACATATATGCACTTGTGTGTATACAAACTTCTTTAAGCCTTAAAACATTATATACGTGTCAGTTGTTGCTATTATCTCAAATTGTCTCTACAATAGAACGTAAGTAACTTGTCTTCATTTCCCCAGAGTAGAACTGTGCCCAGGACCTAGTAGGACTTCACACATGCTTATTGAATGAATGAACAAATGAAAGACATCATCAGAATGCATCTCAACAAAGAAGCTGATGGGGGGCCAGTCACAAAGGAGGGGAGTAAAGGAACACAGATGGACAGCCTGAGTTTTGCTTTAGTATCCATGAATATTGGTGATAATAGCTAAGTCTTCTTCCCAACTGCTCTAACACTCAGGATGCCTTTCCTTAACTTGTCCAAGATATGAGGCTAACTCTGCCTTAGATACTCACCACCTTCCCACCTCCCTGGCCTCATTTCTCTGGATTGGAGGCTGGACCACTAAATACCTCCCTAAGCCTTCCTTCTCAGAGGCAGGTAGCTAGCCTCACTCTCCCTCATCAGCTCTGCTGGGTTTCCACCCCACAATATGTTCCCCCTCGTGTCCCTCCCCACCCCTCCCTTTCCAGATTCTTTTTGTCTGTCTTTCCCCTTTAGAATGTAATCTCCTGAGGGCAGCGAAGTCTTTCTTTTTCTTATTTATGTCCCTAGCACTTCGTATAATGCCAAGTATATAGTGGACAGGTAAATGTTGATTGAATTGTTTTCTCATTTTTGAAAAGAGGATAATCTATGTTTGTCTCCTAACTTTTGGCACTGTTTGGATATATGACTAGAAATGTAATTTAAGTCTCTGTACATGAATTGCTTTATTATTATAAAAATAAATTAATCCTGACAACTATCATTTTGGAATGAGGAGAATAGTCACTTGTGTATTCCTTGGTCAGCCATCCATCAGACCATAATGGAATGACTAAATATATGCGTCGGTTAGTTATGGTAAAGGACACATAGTAAGACAGCCTACCAGTCGGGAGTCGCTGAGGGTAGCTGACAATGCCACACACCGTGATCATTTGCAAAGCCCTGCAGTGTTCTTTCGGGATCAGTTTCAGTGATTTGATGACGTTTCCCCTCACCCACACTGCTCTGTCATTTCCCCCTGCTCATACTTGACCAAACCACAAATAAATGCTGAGCCCACCATTTCATATTTCTTCCATTAAATGCTCTTTCACTTATTTTCCTGCTTATTTGGTATTCTTATGAATCAAGTATCTTAAAAAGTTAAAGAGGCAAAACAGTTTTTTTTAATTACTCTCCAAATATTTACATCCTGCAATACATCCTGTGATTACAATTATACTTATCAGCTTTCCATCCCAACCAAAATCACCACAACATTAAGCCTTGTTTGGAGCTATGACAACAATAAAAAAAAAAAAAAAGCAACAACCTTTCTTTTCTCTATTTTTTGTCGAAGAGAAGGAACTTTCTCACTTATTGGGTTTACTCATAAAAGTATCTTACCCCTAGAAACAAATGGTCCTTTCCCCTCATTTCACGGATGTAGGATCTGTTGTGAGTAGTGATCATTGAATCTTTATATTTGTTTCCCCAAGCACCTACCCAGCACAGTGCTTCACACATAGTATGTACCTAATAAAGACTTTTATTTTTGCTCTTTGGCGAGGCAACTGGGGTTAAGTGACTTGCCCATGGTCACACAGCTAGTAAGTGTCAAGTGTCTGAGGCCAGATTTGAACTCACGTCCTCCTGACTCTAGGCCCAGTGCTCTATCCACTGCACCACCTAGCTGTCCTATAAAGACTTGTTGATTGATTGATGAAACATCTGATGTGAATATGAAAATAAGAGCTAACTTTAGATAATGTTTGAAGGTTTCCAAACTCCTTACATGCATAATCTCATGTGTTCTTCACAACAACTCTGTGATGTAGGTGCTATTACTATCCCTATTTTTGAGATGATTAAGTAGAGGCTGAGAAAAGTCAAGTGACCAAGGGTCACACAGATTTGAACTCAGGTTTTACTGACTCCAAGCCTAGCTCACTAACTAATATGCCACCCAACTTCCCTGATACAGGAGAGATACTCTCATTCCAAAGCTGTTTCCTGTAAATACCATTGCTGTGATGCTGTTCTCTAAGCCTCCTAACCCTTAGGGCGGTATCTGGCACAAAGTAAAGTACTCACTACATATTTGTTGATTGATTGATCGATTGATTGATTGACACCTGCTGCGTCAGAAAGTAATTTAGCGGGAACTTTCGTGGCAAATTTTACTGTCCAGAACTGGTTCATGGAGTGAGAAGGTGAGAGAAGTAGCTCGTATTTGGGGCTGACTAGCTAAGTAAGTGTTGCTGTAATTCTTTCATAAAGTTATAATATAGTCCACTAGTGAAAGCTTATGCAGTTTTGTAATATCGGAGAAAGAAATTTCTCTTAAGCATGGAGAGCTTTCGATTTCCAGAATTGCAGAATTTCAGAGATGGAAAAGACATCAGAGGTTATCTAGACCAGAGGTGCCTGCCAAGACAAGTGTATGCAGGCCACAGGACTCCAAAGTGAGACAGATTAAAATATAATTGGGAAATATTTAATCAGAGAAGTAAAAATACAGAAAAACACAGAGAATGCTATTATGTGGTTTTCTAAGTCAATCCACAGCCCCCTGGGATGCTTATGTACAGTTTGTTTGAGTCTGACACCTCTGATCTAGACCCATCTATACACACACAGGAATCCATTCTACCACCTTTCCAGTTGTTGCTTGAATGACTCCAGTGAGGGGAAAAGGTCCCGAGCCAGCCCATTCCACTGAACGGCTCTCATTGTTGGATTCTCCTTCCATCAAATCTCAATCTTATTCTCTGACACTTCTAGCCATTGCTTATCATCCTGCTCTGTGAGGTCAAACAGAATAATTACAGTTCTACTCAACAACCCTTTAAACTCTTGAGGACAGCCATCATGTGTCCCTCAAGTCTTCTTTCGTTCATGCCCCTCACCACCAGGCTCAATGTGTCTACATCCTTCAGACGGACCTTGTATGGCATGAATGAATGAGGATAAAAAAATATTTGAAAGGTAATTACCACTGTCTGAGTGTGAGGGAAGCACAAAGAAGCCAGTACCTGCTTTCAAGGAGCTCACGCTCTTATTGGAGTGGGCAGGTCAGTTAACAAACATTCATTAAATGCTTATTTCAGGCCAGGCACTGAGAAAACACCTGGAAAAGGTTTCAGTTGTATTTTGAAGGGAGGAGCCCAGAGCCCTTAGGCATTATCTCAAAGTTATTTTAATTCAAGATGAACCATGACATAGCAAAGGGAGTATGAAGACTTTATGTCAGACCTGGTTTAGAATTCTGGGTCTGGCACCTTCTATCTCTATAAAAGGAGTAGGTCACTTCCCTCTCTGGGTCTCAGTCTTCCCACCTCAAATTAGATTTTAAAAATGACAACTCCACTTAAATTAATGTATTTATTCAGTGCCATCCAATCAAACTATTTTATAGTGCTAGGAAAAAATGTGGAATAGGAGGTAGAGTGCCAGGCCTAAAGTCAGGAAGATTCTCTTCCTGAGTTCCAATCTGGCCCCAGACTCTCACTAGCTGTGTGACCTTGGGCAAGTCACTTCTCCCTGTTTGCCTCAGGTTCCTTATCTGTAAAATGAGCTGGAGGTGGAAATTTCAAACCATTCCGGTATCTCTGCCAAGAAAACTCCAAATGACATCGCAAAAAGTCAGACGTGCCTGAAAAAAATGACTGAACAGCAAAAATTGGAAATTGAGGAGATGCCCATCAATTGGCGAATGGTTGTACAAGTACCTAGTATGTGATTGCATGGGGTGAGGGTGTGTTCAGGGAAGACTAGGAACTCTGATGTGAGGACTGCCGAGCCCTTTTTAAGGTTGCTTTCCACCTTTGGTGTTTACCTGATCCACCCAACTCTCACCTGTGGCTCCAAGAAGCTGTGGCACGTGCACTAGCCACACTCCATTTTGCCAGATCGACAGGCAAGTGATGAAGCCGCAGGTGCAGACGCACTGGGAGCTGTAGTCACAACCCTGCGCACAGGCAGCCCAGGCCATATGGTCGTTTTATCACCGGAAGCAGTAGTGGGATTTGGCAGCCTCCTGGGTGTCTGAGCAGCCTTTTAAGGACCACACTGCCCACCTCCTGGTACGAGGAAGGGGCTAGAAAAGGTGCCCTAAACACTGTCTGCATATCCAACTGTGACCTGATTACCGTGGCAGGTGGGGATCCTACCTTGTGGTTGAAACACAAAAATAAAAATGTACAAAATCTTCTGCAAAGATGGTTCCACTCACCATCAGCACAGGGAATGTAAGCACGTATGTACATGACACAAAATCCAGCAGACCTGAAAGAAGAACAGCTCTTGTTCCAAGAGAACTCAGCAGGTATCACATCCAAAGAGCAGCCCTGAGTGGAGCAAGGCTGGCAAATGAAGGCCAGCTTGCTGAAGTCAGGGCTGGGTACACGTTTTTCTGGAGCGACCCCAGTGAAGGTGAGCTCTGTGGAGCTAGCGAAGGTTTTGCCATCAAAACTAATCTGGCCAATAAGCCTGTATGCCTACCAAAAAGAGTGAATTGCATCTAATTGGATAAAATATTTAAAAAATGAAATTAGGAGATACATTATTGAATGAGATGAACTTCAAGTTCCTCTCCAGCTCTGATATTCCACATACTACTACGTTCTATCTATGCTCAATCAGTGGGTGTTTTATGTTCCAGGTTCCCTTCTAGCTGACATTCCACATCCTATGTTCTAAGATCCCTTCTTAATGTGATGTTCTGTGTCTATGTATTTGCATTGCTTCTAGCTGACATTTGAGGATGCTGTGGGAATAATCTCTCCCCATTGGCAGGTCACTTTTGATTTCTTTGTCATCTAGAGCATGTCTTGACCATCCTAGTATAACTTGACCGATGTATTAATGAAACAGCAGTTAATGAGAAACTGAACAATCCCTGAAGTTTCCTGCAGGACCCATCACAGACGATCAGGATGGCCTCTGAACTGTCAAGCTTTCATGGCACAACAGTGACATCCAGTGCTCAACCAAGTTTTTCAGAGATGTCCTAAAGAATATTTCATTACCATTTTTGTAAATGATAGTAAAAAATCACCCAGGACAGAGAGAATCAGTCACACAGCTCCTTCACCTATCATCTACCTGCAAAACTCCCATGCCCCAAAGACCCAAGGGCTTAAAATCAGAGTCACAACTCTAAGGGGTTTTAGAGTTCATTTAATCTAACCCACTCTTTTTACAAATGAGGAAACTGAAGGCTAGAGAAGTCATATGACTTAGCCGTGGTCATATAAGTGTTTGAGGCAAAATCTTCCTGACTGCAAAATAAGTCACTCTGTTTTTTATGCCACATAGGACGGTAGCTCGATAAATGTTTCTAAATTAAATAGAATTCAAATCTAAATTGAAGAAACGTCTATTAAGTACCTGTTGCGTGTAGAACATTGTGTTAGACCTTGGGAGAAATATAGTGTTTAGTTAAGAAACAGCCCCTGCCTCTGGATCATCTTCCATTTAAATTGGAAAGTATGGCACATGTTCAAATACTTATAATATCAAATAATACAAGCTATGTCTTAATAATATAGAATATAATGATGGAGTAAAAACCAAACCAAACAAAAGATCTTTACCAAATTGGGGTACAAGGAAAGAATAATAGATGGAGGAAGAAGTCACTTCAGTCTTCTGAGCCTCAGTTTCCTTATCTGTAAAATAAAGGGGTTGAATTAGATGAACTCTAGACCATCACTGTTAAAGGATGAGTAAGAATTCTGTGGGAGACAAGTGAAAGAGAAACATTCTAATTGTAGGAAATGATTTGAGTAAAGCCTCAGGAATGGTAAAGCCAAGGGGTATTTCTCCTGAGGTCAAAGGTTAGCCAAATTTATCTTTAGCATAGAACACATAAAAATAGTAGGAGGAGATTAAATTCATAGGTAGAGTGACGCCAGATTGAGGAGGGTTCCCAATATCAGACAAATGATTTTTACCTCTACTTGTTAGGCAATAGGGAGACATTGATAATTATTGAGCAGAGAAGTGACATGTCAGAATAAGGGAAAATAGATCTACAGTGCTATGAAGGATGGATTGGAAAATAGAAAAAGTGGAGACAGGAATTCTTTTAGGAAGCTTTTATAATAGTCAAGACCGATGGTAATCAGTTCTTGTGCTAGGATAGTAAAGAAGAGGAAGGGATAGACATGGAAAACATAGCAGAGTTAGAATGGCCAGAACTTAGCAAAAAATCATTGGTAAGTAATTCTGAAGAAAGAAGAGTAAAACATTATACCAAGAAAAAGTGGAGACCAAAGTAGGAACAGGTTTTTTTGGGAAAGGTCTTAAGCTTAGTTTTGAACGTGTTGACCTTGAAGTAGTGTGGAGGGGGGCATACAGATGGTGACCATCCTATAGGCAATGGTAGAGGTCAGAATGGAGATCAAAGAAGGAGAAGGAATAGAACTTCAGACTATGGGCCAGGGGAAAATTATAGAACACATTAAAGGGATGGCTAGTGCCATATGCTGGGAACAATTGATTGAAGAACCTGGAAATGTTTAGGTTGAAAAGCAGAATGTCTCCAAGTCCTGAATTACCAACAGCCTACTGGGTATTTTGAATTGGGTGTCCCCCAGGTATCTCAAAGTCAACATGTCCAACGCAGAATCATCATCTAAGCCTATCCAATCTATCCTTTACTGAACTTTGCTATTTCTGTTGAGGGCGCCACCACCCTTCCGCTACTCAAGTTTACAAAATTATCATCCTTGAATCTTTACTTTTCCACGCTTTTCCAGTTACAAATTTTGTTTGTCTCTCATCTGTCCTCTCCTCTATCCATGCAGCCACAACCCTTGCTCAAGTCTTCATCACCTCTTGCCTGGAATTGTAATCACCCCTCTAACGGCCTCTGCTACATGTCTCTCTCCTTTCCAATCTATTCTCCATAGAGCTGCCAGATCTAAGTCACTTCCCTACTCAATAAACTCCAGGGGTTCCCTTTTACCTCTAGAATCAAGTATAAATTTAATTGTTTGTCATTTAATGGCTTTCACAAACTGGTTCCAACCTATCCCACAGGCCTCATTCCACGTTATTGCCCTTTGTACTCCCTTCAGTACAATCAGTGGACCTTTTCACTGGCTGTTCCCATGCCTAGAACGTGCTCTCCTCTCCAATTCTGAGAATCTCTTGTCTCTTTCAAGACTTCATTCAAATGCTGCCCTCTTTATGAGGCCTTTCCTGACCACCCCTCCCTCACCTGATAGTGTCCTTCTTCCAAATCACTTCCTAGTTTATATATGCCTGTATGTGTGCATATTGCCCTGATAGAGTATAAAGTCTTTAAGGGAAGGGATTTTTTCACTCCTGCCTTTATACCCCCAGCACTTAGCACAGTATTGGACCCATGTTATTGTTGTTCAGTCATGTCTGACTCTTTGTTACTTGGGGTTTTTTCTTGGCAAAGATATTGGAGTGGCTTACCATTTCCTTCCCCAGCTCATTTTACATATGAGGAAACCAAGGCAAACAGGGTTAAGTGACTTGCCCAGGGTTACATGGCTAGTAAGTGTCTGAGGCCGGTTTTGAACTCAGTTCTTCCCGAGCTCAGATCCAGCGCTCTCTCCATTGCACAACATAGCTGCCCTAGTAGCACTTGACCCACAGTAGCGCTTAATAAAGATTCGCTGGATGATCAGTTGGCTGGTTGATCTGTTTGGGCAGGAAAGATTCACCTTGTGCTTGGTTTCAGAAGTCAGAATTGAGGGAAATGGGAGTAAGTTACAAAGAACCAAATTTGGTTTGCTGTAAAGAAAATGAGCACTTGCCCAAAGTCAAATGGATGGCCCTGGGATGTGGTGGGCTCTCCATCATTGGTGGTGTTAAAGCAAGTGCTAGATGACTACTAGTCAGGTATGCTCTGGAGGGGTTTTCTGTTCTGATGCAGGTTGGGTTGCAGGCTGATGTCTTCGGAAGTTCCTTCAAGCTCTGAGTTTGTGATTCTGTGCTTGACAAGCAGTTGGGAGAGGCTAATGTGGTTTTCTGCCTTGCATTTGTGATGGATGAAAACAGGCTGATTTCATGAATTTCTCCAATGATGCTCAATAGAGTGGCAGCCATATTGGAGAAGTTAGATGGGTGATGGCCATTAGTATAGCGACGCTCTAAAAACAAAACCACTCTAGTCTGCTCTCAACTACTTTAAGCATATTGTAGGCAACACATTTTTGAGCAAGACAGTTGTGAGTTATGATTTTTACTTGGTTTTCAACAATATTGTTATTCTTCAAACAATTTGTGGTTCAGTGTGTCACTGGGTTCTCTCCTCTGTTGTGTATCCTGAAAGGAAGAGTTATATGTGCCTACAATCCTCTCATCCCAATTGTGGGTAAGCATAAGCCCAGGTCCCCCAGAGCAACATCCAGCCATCACTGGCAGCCTCACACCATTGTGTAAGAGAGGCACAGTTTGGACAAAGTATGCAGCTGCCGCTTGCAATTGATGTCTTGTCCATAGCAATAGGTATAGGAGAGCCTTAGGGTATTCTAAAGGAATATCCTGAACTCGTAACTATTGCTCCGATCCACAAACTTTTACTTAAATGAGGTGAGCAACCAGTTGTAGTAGAGACCAGCAGGCCATCTGAGTAAAAATCTCGTTTCTCAGGGCAGCTAGATGGCACAGTGGATAGAGCACCAGCCCTGGAGTCAGGAGGACCCAAGTTCAAATCTGGTCTCAGACCAGAGACTTGACACTAGCTGTGTGACCCTGGGCAAGTCACTTAACCCCAATTGCTTTGCCAAAAAAAAATCTTGGCTCTCACACTTGTGAGCTGTGTGAACAAATGATTTTACTGCTTGGATTCTTGATTTCCCTATCTGTAAAATAGGGGTGATAATATTTATACTACCTATCTTAGTGAACTGTTTTAATGAAAGTACTTTTTGCCCCTCAAAATGCTACAGAAATGTGAGCTATTATAAAGTTCGTCTCCAAAAATCTCGGAAATTATATTTACAGGGATCTTTTTCTATTTCGCTTTTCCAAGTTCAAGATGAGGGACTGTTCTCTTCAGTACAAATGCTTTATTTTGAGGTCATTAAAGTATATCAGGAACTCAGGGAGAATCTACGGAAGATATATCATATGCTGAATGTCATCTTACAGAAAAACACAGGCATATATGTGGCCTTGAGACACTGGTTTCCAGATCTATCAACAATTGCTCTGTGATGGGGCCAGATGAGTTAGAAGCAGTTTAGGAAGTCATGCATCTATCTGTTTCAGATGATTCAGCAGGAAGGGGGGCACTTGTAGATTCCTAGCTTCTTCTCGTAATATTTTCCCCCTTAATCATACTTTAGTTTTTCCAATTACATGTAAAGATAGTTTTCAACGTTCATTTTTATAAAATTTTGAATTCCAAATTTTTCTTCCTTCCTCTCTCTCCTCCGCTCTCCCCACGAAAGTAAGCAATCTGATATATGTGCACTCTATCAATGTATCTGATACATGGACAATCATGTTAAACATATTTCCACATTAGTCATGTTGTGAAAGAAGAATCAGAACAAAAGAGAAAACCCGTGAGGAAAAAAATACAAAGTGAAAATAGTCTGCTTTGCTCTGCATTCAGACTCCCTAGTCCATCACGTCTTTTCATACTCTTGCCTGTGGTTCTCTTAGTTTGGAGTTTAGAGGCAATCTCTTTCCACTTAGACTCCTTGATTTACTCTAATCAGAAAGGTCAAAAAATTGCCCAGTATGGGATGTGATTTATTATTTTAGGTTTTCCACCAACTGTTGAGAGAGACTTAAGATTTCATCTCCATTTGTCTCCCAGTGGAATTCTCCTTCCACTAGAAGGGGACTTTTACAAAAATTGACCCTCTACTATGGCGCTGAGCTATTGTAAATAAGAATGCCGAGGCTGAAATAGTAAACAGAAGGGGCAGCTAGGTGGTGCAGTGGATAAAGCACTGGCCCTGAAGTCAAGAGGATCTGAATTCAAATGTGGCCTCAGACACTTGACACTTACTAGCTGTGTGACCCTGGGCAAGTCAATTAACCCCATTGCCTAGCCAAAAATAAAAACAGTAAACACAGCCTTTGCAGATCATAATTCAATAAAAAAACCTCACTCGTCCACCTAAAGGAGATGGAGCACTGCATTCAGAGACTAACACAGAGGCTGTAACCGAGAGCAATGAGCAGAAATTTACTTCTAGACTTATTTATTAATTTCCTACAAAAGGCATCATGGTCAAAGAACTCATGACCTATTAGACAATTTTTGTGGCCTAGTCTTCACTGTACATGGATAGGCTGGTGCTTGGATATTAAATACGATCTGTTTTCAGGCATGACAATGTAACTGGTTGGCTCAAGAATCTTCAGTGGCTCCCTATTACTTCCAGGACGAAATAAAAACTCCTGTGTTTGGCAGTTAAGAACCTTTACAACCTTATTCCAGGGCTCTTGCTTGTGGACATGAGATGACAGAGTACCTGAGGCACAGGACGGCAATCACTTGTGGATGACGTATGCCCTCCCTCTCAGTCAGCACCTCAGAGTTAAGCCCTATTCATCCATCCTCAGGTATAGGTCTCACCATCAGCCTCACAGGGTTGTTGTGAAGAAAATGTTTTGGAGGGCTTAAAACACTAAGGGACTGAGAGCCATCTTCCTCTAACTGTCATCACCCCTCTCATCTAGAATGGATTTTCCCTCCAAAGCTCAACTCAGGCTGCAGGACAGGACTGAAGTCTTTAGACTCTTTAAAACAAAACAAACTCAGAACACAGCACATCCCTCTTTTTGTGTGATTTAAAGGGTTTTCCTACAGGAAAATACCATAGTGGCATGAACTAGGGGCAGTATCTCTCAGAGTCCCTGTCATGTAACTCAGGTTAGTTCTCTCCCAGTTTTCTGCCATGTAGGATGGGCTAGCATTTCTCGGGGTCCCACCCTGCACATGCTAGACTAATTTGTTTTTCCTTAAAATATATTGAAGTAATCATGGAGACTTAATTGGCCCTGGGGATCAAGGCTCAGACCATTAACATAGCTTCCAGGTGGCCCAAGTACAAAAGTCTGTCCTCAAGGAATCAGGAGCCCCAGGGTTTGGCTTCACATGTGCCTCTGACAAGGTCGGTACCATGGTGAATGTGAGCGCAGAGAAGCTACACCCAACTGAATCCATGCTATGTTCTTTTTATTTTATTTTTTTATTTTAAATTTATGGAATAAAACAAGAATTTCCATAACACAGTGAAATAAAAAAGATGATTGTACATGAAACTGCAAATCTACTATGCACAACTTGCTATTCCTTTCAAATACATAACATTCTTGCTGAGTAGCCAAGGCATCTAGGTGGTTCAGTGAATAGAGTGCCAGGCCTACAGTCAGGAAGACTCATTTTCATGAGTTCAAATCTGTTCTCAGATACTTACTAGTTGTGTGACCCTGGGCAAGTGACTTAACCCTGTTTGCCTCAGTTTCCTTATCTATAAAATGATCTGGTAACTTTGGAGCATGAAGCTTCAATTGAGTAATTAATGAGTGAAGGGTGAGAAAGGAAGATAAAAAGAATCACTGAGTGGTGACAGTTTTTTTTTTCCCTAGCAATTTGACTGAGAATAAACAGTGCAGTACAGTGGATAGAGTGGTGCACTCGAAGCTCTGACACAATTTGGCTGTGTGACCCTGGACAAGTCACTCTTTTTGTGCTTAAGGCAATTTTCTAAAATGATAAATTGCAAAGAAATTACCAACCTATATTTTAGTATAGGGAGTCTTCTTACCTGAGAGTTCCCTATATTGGTGAATCAATATCCATGTCAACTTAGCTGAGAAAGGAAGAAGAGATACAGGATGATAGCTTGAAGGAATGGTGGGTCTAGGGAATGTTTTTTTTTTTCCAAGTTTAGGGGAGATTTGGGCAGAAAGCAGAAAGGAAGGGACCAGTAAATAGGGCAAAGTTGAAGAATTGAAAGAGAGAGGGATTGACAGGTTACAGTCTTCCAAAGAAGATGGAAGGGGATGAGATCCAGAACATCGGCAGAGGGGGTAGCTTCGGCAAGGAGAAGGGCCACATTTTTACTCGAAGAGAGCAGGGGATTACAGAATTTGAGATGTTGAAGGGAACTCAGTGGCCACCCACTCTAATCCATACAGGAAAGCGGGCATCGAGACCACGAATGATACTGGAATACAGGATTCTTCGAAACCGTTGATACTTTCAAAAAATAAAGTAGATAAATGAAGAATCAGAAACAATAAAAAAATTGCTTGGGGAAGAACTCCTTGTTTGACAAGAACTACTGTGAAGCTTGGAAATGGGTGTCAGAAATCCTTTCCTTTAAGAAAGTCATGTACACACAGCCATGTTCTGTTGAGTGGCTCAATGCCACCGAGCCTCAGTGATAGCTAGCAGATCAGTACAAAACCTAATATGAAGGCCTTTGATTTGAGTTGCTTGTTTATGAATTATTTTTGTATAAACATTTATACAAACATACCAGTCTTTCTTGGATTTTGTCTTCTATGAGGTCCAAGGTATTTCAACAGCTCTTTTTCCCACGGTGTAATTTCTTTCCAAGGTAGATATTTAGCTTACTGCATGTATGTATGAAGGCTCTTCTCTATTGTTTTTAGTTTAATTTTTTTTTATTAGATTTGCAAGACACCAGGCAAATCCATTCTTACCAGCTTTTGTTAAACTCTACTCCATCCCTGGCCTGGAGTTTATGATTGCTATATTTCAAATCCTAGTCTTAGATACCATCTTCTTAATCAGCTATTCACCTCTGAAATCAGCTTTTCTTTTCTAAATTATTTGCTTTTGTGGGCAGCACTGATTGAAATTCTGCCTGTACCTCTAGCAGGAGTGTGCTGGAACCAAGCTCGAATCATCTAGTAATAACCAATCACTAAATCTTCGTAGTAAAAACCTTGGAAACCAAGAAACACTACAAATCAGGACTTGATTTGTTATTTTCTTGATTGCCTAGACTTAAGAAAGTGATGGAGGAAATGTTAATAATGAGAATGAAACTTAAAAGTGGGTTGGGCATACATTTATTTTTATTTTTTTGGAGGGGTAACTAGGTTGCTGAATATGAACCAGCACACTCCTTCTAGTGCCTTTGTTTTCTTACTGAAGACATCAATGAGTAATGAATTCATTTCTCTTTTCTTCTACCTTCCCTTCCCTGCATCCATTTCCTTTCCCTGGAGCCTTTAAGGGGTAGCACGATAATAGGCACATTTTAAAATTATAAGAACAAATACTCAATACACCTCATAATAAGAACAACCACATAGTAAATAAATCCAAGCATGGCCCAATAATCAAGGTGTTGTAGGGGAGGACCTCAGTCAGTTTGACCCAGTTTTGCATTTTCTTGTGCAGGGCTATCCAACTTGTCACGAGGTCCCCTGGAGAGCCCTGGATCTGTGACAATATTCTTCCATATGCACACCAGGCACCATTCTTTTGGTCTTTATTAAACTCCAACAGAATTTGCAGTATGATCTTTATAGCAAACAAGCTAATATGTCTTTGTAGAACTGGTAAAAAAAAATTGTATGCTCCCATGTAGAAAAGAATACAAGAAGGAGCCATGTTTGGTTTGCATTGGTTCTGGGTGTGGGAACTTTCTTCGCCAACACAAATAGCAACCCTACTGACCTAGTGGTTAATTCCTAGGACTTTTGATGGTACATTGGTAGATTAAGTGACCTGCTTAGACTTGACTCAACGTGTGTCAGAAGCAGGGCTTAAATCCAGGTTTTAGGATTATAGGGAACTCATGAGGATCATGGGTCGAGAGCCAGAAGTTCCCTAAGAGGACATCTGATCCAACCCTTTCATTTTATAGATGAGGAAATTGAGGAGAGGCAACTTCTTGAGGCCAGGCCCAGCACTCTGTCTACTATGTCATGGCCCTTGTTATGGCATACTTACATACTTAAGCAGCTGCTGTTGAACTTAATAAGATATCCGTTGTTTTAAATCTGTGACTGAATTAAAATCGACATTTTTGTCGTCTGGATTTTCTTAATAAATGGATACTAACGGCATAACAAGGCTTATGTGGGATCAACAGAGTAAGAGTTCCTCATTCCAAGAAAGGTCAGGAACCCTTGTAGTCATCATTGCATGGGAGATCATTTAATGGCTCAAGCCTCATCTTTGTGCTTTTTTTTCTCCTTTCCATCATACCCTCCAGCACAGTATGGACTCAATAAATACTTATTTAGTTAATTGACTTACTGCATGGGGGCCATGAAAAAATTTGGATTACTAAGTTTGATCTTTGGTATATATTGTACCAAAACTAAAAATGTTCCTTTTCATGTTATTTTTCTAATACTATGTAAGATCAAACTTAAAAAAAGTAGAGTTTGGGGAAAAAAGTTGAGTTAGCTGATATTTTAATGGAAATATGTATTTTTGTAATTGAAAGAATGTGCCTGAGTGCACAGAAGAGGAACGAAAAGGGGTGTGTGTGTGTGTGTGTATGTGTGTGTGTGTATGTGTGTGTGTGTGTGTGATGCATCCAGGTCTAGTCTCAAACTACTTACTCCATTCTCCATTCTGTAACTCAGTCTATCTCTGCTACACCCACCTTCTCCAGCCAGGACAGATTAGAACACTGAGCCATAGGGTCCCTCCTCATTCAGCCCTTTCCATGCTCAGTCAGTCTTTTAAAATACAAAACATAAGATGTGTTTAAGTCTTGAGGCACAATCTACACAGAGGAAATCAATAATCTGGAAGAGACAGTTTTTAACTGTCTCTCATGTTCTGGAACAGTATATAGTCTATGAATCAGTCAGTCCATGAACACGCACCAAACACCTCTAGACCTAGTTAATGTGGCAAAAAGCTTGAAAGTGGCCTATAGAGATGGTCTGTCTACACTGCTCAAGTTCTTCAAGTAATTACCAACTCTTCACTATGTGCTGTGTAGCGCTGGTAGAACTGAAGTTAATTTTGATCAATAAATCGATCGGTAAACACTTTTGAAAAGCCTACTATGTGCTATGCACTGTGCTAAGTGTTAAGCAGACAAACAAGAGCCAAAGACAGGTCCTGCCCTTGAGAAGCTTACAATCTAAGGAGGGAGACAACATGGAAACAAATATATACGAAGCAGCGATATACAGGATAAATAGGACATACTTAACAGACTAAAATGGAGCGTGGTTGGGAAAGGCTTCTTGGAGAAGATGGGCTTTTAGTTGGGTCTTAAAGGAAGCCAGGAAAGCCAGAAGGCAGAGATGGAGCAGGAGAATATTCAGGGCGTGGAGGATAGCTGAGAGGCTTCTCTCTACTCTCTGTTTCACTTTTTTAGCTAAAGCTGCTGCGTTATAGTGGCCTAAGGCAGCTAGCAAACTAGGCCTGGGGTCAGGAAGCTGTTGGTGTTTGGTCATTTTTCAGTCGTGGGATTTTCTTGGTAAAAACACTGGAGTGGTTTGTCATTTCCTTCTCCAGCTCATTTTACATATGAGGAAACTGAGGCAGGCAGGGTTAAGTGACTTGCTCAGGATCCTACAGCTAGTAAAATGTCTGAGGTCACATTTGAACTCAGGAAGAGGAGTCTTCCTGACTCCAGGCTGGACTTATCCACCGCACCATCGAGGTTCCCTGGAGTCAGGAAGATGTGAATTCAAATTGACCTCAGACATTTACTGTCTGTCTCAGCTTCTTCATCTGCAAAATGATGATAATTATAGTGCCTACCTCCCTGGGTTGTTATGAGGGTCAAGGGAGATAATATTTACAAAGCGATTTGCAATTGTAAAGGGCTTTCTGAATGCTAGCTATGTTGCAGCAGATAGAGCTTGGGTCCTGGGATCAGGAAGACCTGGGTTCATGTCTTGCCTCAGTCATTTCCTAGCCCTCTGACTCAGAGCAAATCTCCTAACCTCTCTGGGCCTCAGTTTCCTCATCTCTAAAATGAGAAGGTTGAATTTCTCAAGTCCCTGCTAACCCAAAAGCTATGATCTGTGAGGAAACTGGGACCCAGATACATGCAGTCACTTGCCCACACGTTGCAGGTAACAGAGACAGGATATGCACCAAGAAGCTTTGGCTTCACACCCAATGTTCTTTCACTGCCATCATTGAAACTTCCAGCTCAGGTGGACCTGTCATTGCGTGTGTTCCATTGGCACAACTTTTGGAGCCCAGTTCTATCTCTGTGCCGTGGTGAGGCATCAGAAGAGGCCCTTTGGAGAGGGCCCAGGCCAGATGGCGGGGCTAACCATCTCTGCGATATTCCCTTGAGGCTTGGTTTTGTCAGGTAGGTGGGTAGCCCTTCCCTACACAGATCACAAACTCTCTACAGCTCAGAAGAGGAGGTGTGTGAGGGCTGCTCCGATGGTCTAGGTCGTTGTCTGGAGCCCCCTGGCGTGATAAGCTTCGTGTTAAGAGGTGTAAATAATACCTTTCTCATCCTGCTAAGATCCTAAGCTCACTACAACCAATCAATCAAGCAGTCAATTACCACATATTATTAACCACCTGCATTGTGCCAGGCACTGTGCTGGCACAAACCCCACCTCTGCTGTTAGGGTGCTTACGTTCTTTTGTAGGAGACAACACGCACACATACGAGGTAAGTCCCTCAATACAAGACAGTTTAGGGGGAGGAAAGCATGAGTGGGTGAAAAAGGAAACCATCATGTGACAGTGATGTGTATAGAATGACTTATTTCTAAACGTCCAACATGAGTTTGTCCATTTTCTCTAGTTATGGGACCAGAAGACACGCTTCTGGAAGAGGAACAAAAGCTCTGAGTGCAGGAGACAGAGGGTTAGTCTAAACCAAGAAACGAAGAGGGGGATTGCAAAGCTGACCTCAAGAGCAATCTTATCGAATCCCCTTTGGCGTCTCCAGCAAATGCGAGCCCTTGATCTTTGTTTGAGGCCCCTCTTCTCCCACTGATCCTCTTCTGGTCCTATCCAGAGGCAGCAGGCCCACCATACGGTCTTTGGAAATCACATTTTCCCAGCATGGCCCGGGTGGGGAATGGCCCAAAGTGGATTCCTTGGAGCCTTTTCCCTTTCCCCTCAGGCCCAATTGGTGGACCCAAGTGAAACAATGGGCTAGTCCAGGCTGAGTTGTTTCTATCTCAGTGGAATCTCCAGCCAGGCCTTCTCCATGCTGAGCATACTCAAGCCTTCAGGTCGGGAAGTTATTTCCCACCAGGTGGACTTGTCTCAATTATGTCCTTCATGTGGGCTACCCCTGAGGACATTTTATCAGCATCTCTAAAATTGATCAACAATCAGTAAGCATTTGTTAAGTGCTTGCTGTGTGCCAGGAAGCTAGGTGGTGCTGTGGATAGAGCGCTGGGCTGAAGTCAGGAAGACTTGTCTTCCCAAGTTCAAATACGGCCTCAGATACTTCCTAGCTGTGTGACCCTGGGCAAGTCACTTAACCCTGATTGCCTCAGTTTCCTCATCTGTAAAGTAGGCTGGAGAAGGAAATGACAAACCACTCCACTACCTCTGCCAAGAAAACCCCAAATGGGGTCGTGAAGAGTCAGACGTGACTGAAAGAACTGAACTGTGCTGAGGACTAGGTATTCAGAGAAAACGTGAAATCAGTGCCTCCCCTCGAGGAGGTGACATTCTAAGGGGGGCCATTCTTGTAAAGGTACACACAAGCTTCATACCCTCACACAAAGTAAACACCATGTAGCTTTAGAGGGGAACCTAGAACCTGGAATGCCATTTTACAGGAAACTTGGGAAATGAAACACAGAATGAAGGGCCCTTAGAACATGGTACATGGGATATCAGAACTGGAAGAGAACCTGGCAGTCATTTCATTCAATAACACTTATATACGCCCTTTAATTTTGGAGGTGAAACATGGAGGCCCCAGAGGGGCAGTGACTGATTCCACTTTATGGAGATAGCTGGGTGCAGAGGCAGAATCTCAAACCCCATCTCCTGGTGTCAAGCCCAGCCCTCCTTCCACTGCTGCCCTGCTTTTTCATCCTGAATTAGACTAGCTTTGAGATTGTTTATGCCTGAGGGTTTCTGGGACATGCCGTTCACCCTACGGTGCACCCTTAGGACCTCAGACCTTTCCCCTGGGTCTCGCATCTGGGCCATCCTCTGTGTCATCTCCCTCAATTAGAGTGTGAGCTCCTTGAGAGAAGGGGCTGCCTTCTTTTTCTGTCAGTATCCTCAGCATTTATTTAGCACAATACTTGGCACATAGTAATCACTAAACAAATTTTTTCATTCATTCATTCATTCATTCATTCATTCATTCATCGCATTTGAATCATATAAGGACTGGTTGAAAGAAGTAGGAATGTTTAGCTCAGAGATGAGAAGGCTTAGTGGGGACGTGCCGGTTGTCTTCAAGTATTTGAAAAGCTGCTGTGTAAAATTAGACTCATCCTACTAGGTTCCAGAGGGGAAACTAAAATCTAACCTACTTGAGGATTCCATCCATTTTACCTAGATAGAGTGGAGAGAGCACTGAACCTGGAATCAGGCCAGATCCTGCCTTTGCTGTAGGCTTATAGCAAGCCTCTTCACCTCTTAGCCTCAGTGTCCTCATCTGTCCTTCTTCATAGGTGTGAGGACCACACAACAACTTTGTACTTTGTAAACTTTAGAAAGTACTATGGAAATGGGAGTTCTTGGAAAAGTAGGGGTTTAGCTATGGTAGAAGTCATTAAGCCATATCCCATCTTTATTACATGTCTAGGTCAGACAATCTTAGGACCACGGTACTGGGAGCTGGAAGGAACGTTATAGGTCATAGGGTCACAGATTTAGAGCCAGACAAGACCCTAGAGGTCATCTAGCTTAACCTTCTAATTGTACAAAGGTGGAAACTGAGGACAAGTGAATTGCCCAAGGTGACATGTTTAATAAGTAGGAAAAGTGGAATTTGGTCCCAGGTCTTCTTATTCCAAATGCATTATTCTTTCACTTGTACCAGACCAATTCTCTAGTTTTCCCTCTTTGTTTCTCCTATATCCTCATTTAATTAAAAAAAAAAAGCTGATGTCAGAGAGAGCAAGTATCCTGGGTTACACAACTATATGATAGCCAGGATTTGGGAGGCATGCACATTGCTGTGGAAGGATGGTTGGATTTTGAGTCAGAGGATCTGGGTTTGAATCCTGACTTTGCTATTTACTAGATAGCCTTCTTTTGGAGGATGCAGGTTACAATATTAACCTCTTCTCTAACAAAATAAGCATTTTCTTTACATTGGTGGCCCTCTTGTCATGATATATCTATGAAGAAAGAATGGATAAGATCTGTTTCCATGAGATAATAGATTTTAAATTGAAATGAGCCGTGGAGGTAATCTCATTGAATTTTTTCATTTGATACAGGAGGAAACTGAGGTTAAAGAGAAGTGAAATAACTTGTTTAAGGTCATACAGGTCATGAGTAATAGATCTGGAAATATAACCCAAGTCCTCTGGCTCCAAATCCAGAGATCTTTCTACTATAGGGTATTACTTAAAAAAAAAAAAAAAGAATTTGTTGTTACCTGTTATTTTTACAGTTTCTAAATTTTCTCCTATATATTTCTGCCTTCCCCCTTTCCTAAGACCTTTAAAACAAGGAATTCTTTTTTTTTAAGGGGGGGGGAAGCCATCAGTAAAAATGATTAATATATTGAAGAAACCCTGATGCTGTATACAATGTTCCACACTCATGTGCCCCATTGACCGCCAAGAAGCAAAAGGAGGGGTCTTCTCATCTCTCTTCTTTGTTCCTACGCTCGTTCTTGATAACTTTGTAACCTTAATTTTTTGACTGTTTTGTGGTTGTTGTTTTCTCAATTTACATTGTTGCTATCCCTGAATAGTTTTTCCTGGTTCTGCTGACTTTACTCTGTGTCAATTCATGTAAGTGTTTCTATGCTTCTCTGTATTCATCATGCTTGTTGTTTTTTACTGCCCATTCATATCCTATTACATGCATAGAACACAAATTTATTTAGCATTCTCCAGCTGATGGGCATCTACTTCATTTCCAGTTCTTTGTTCCCCTAAAAATACCATTATAAATATTTGGTATACCGCAGTAGTAAAAGGTTTAGAAAGTGCTTTATATACATAAGATCATTTAATCTTCACAGCAACCTGGTGAAGTAGGTGCTATCTTTATCACTCCCATTTTACAGATGAAGAAAATGAGGTTGAGGTTAAGTAACTTTCATGGTACCACAAAGCTATTAATTATTAAATCAAAATGTATTTATCATGCATCCAATATATTCCAGGCACTGTTAATAGCTGTTGCCTAATTCCAAATGAAGGTTTTGTTGTTGTTTTTTGTTTTGTTTTGCTTTTTTTTTTCTGCCTCAGGGCCCTGCCTTGATAATCTCTAAGCCTTTTTTGTTTTGTTTTGTTTTGTTTTGTTTTGTTTTCTTTTAAAGAGCAGCCTTAACTCCAAATCACTCTTGTCCTAAACAAATCCCTACCTGGTCACTGTTTGGACCCTGAATGGCTCAGAATAACAATTTTTTTTTTCTGTTTTAGCCAGACACCATAAGGGTCTTCCCCTCCCAGATCTATTTTTTTTTTAAAGAGACCATTCTTAGCCTCTTTTTTTAAAAATTAAGCCTTAATCACTGAATGGGTACTGCCTCAGTGTTAAAGACCTTAGCTTGAAAAGGTCAAGGTCCCCCATTGCATCCTGGGCCATCTCCATTCATCCTGATGAATATCTGGCCACTGGACCCAGATGACTCTAGAGGAGGGAGTGAGACTGGTAACTTTGCACAGCCCTCCCTCACTCAAATCCAACTCACTTACATGTAGCGGTATCACCTCCCTGATGTCATGGTCCTCTTTGAGAATGAAAGATAAACGCAGCAGCAGCAAGCATATACCTGGAGCGTTAAGGTCCAACCCACTCATTTGATAGATAATGAAAGTGAAATGAAATTAAATGAATTGGCTAGGGTCAGAAAGCTAGTAAGTGTCTGAGGCAAGATATGAACACAAATTTTTCAGGCTCTATGACCAATGCTGTATCTGCTCAGCCACCAAAGATCTCTCTCCCTTCCTTATTATCCGGTATCTTTATTCCTCATTTTCTGTATCTTGTACTCTCTTCTACCACTATCCAGGCTGCATGATTTCTCAGGTCATTTCTGTTCAGGCCTCTCAGCAGCAGTCCATTTCAAGGACAGGCTGAGGAGAATGTCAACAACACTGGAAATGGGTAGAATGGGAAGCTCAGTCTTTGTAATTAGAGGAAAGCTTGTCAGCTTGTGTCCACAGACATAGCTACTCCCACCCTCAGAATGTCAGTTCAACCACCTAAGTTGGGACATATGTGGTCAGTGATAGCCACACATATAATTCATTCATTCAATAAACATTTGTTAAATGCCTGCTATGTACTAGGCACTGTGCTAAGTGCTGGGGATACAAAAAGGAGCAAAAGAACGTCTCTGCCTTCCAGGAGATTACAGTCTAATGGGGGAGACTGAAAGCTGTTGGATTGACTTGTGGTCATAGGACAGACTCTAACTGGATCCTAGAGAGTTGGAGAATTGTATCTGGGGATGAGGGATTTGAGAGACAAAGGCTAAAGGAAAAATCTGAACCCCAGGAGAAACTTTGAGTTGCCTCTGTGTGGAGGGTGTCATGGCCTGAAGGCTTCATTAGCAACATCTCAGAATCTAGGGGATCTTTGAGGCCTGTACTGAATCCAAATGGAGACATTTACAATACTGAAAAGAAGAGAAACTGGAGGGAAAAAAACACATATCTTGGTCATTCTTTCTTCATAAAACTTTCACAACAACAGGACCACTGATTGAAGGAAAATTATTAGTATGTCAGGTAAGAGGTTAACATTGCAACCTGTGTCCTTCAACAGTGAAAGGGCTTTGAAATCAGAGGACCTGGATTCAAATCCTGGCTCTGCTGCTTATTACCTGTGTCATGTTGGACAAGTCACTTCTCTTTTCTTCCAGCTCAAATTCTATGATGCTATGTTCCTGTGACCTTCCATAAAGGGGCAGGGTTACGGAGAATGAGACTTTCAAAGGGGCAGGAATATTGTAACATTTTCTCCATTACTTCTTTTTTTTATATTTATATTTTTATTTTTTGGCTGGGCAATGGGGTTAAGTGGCTTGCCCAGGGTCACGCAGCTAGTAAGTGTTATGTGTCGGAGGCCGGATTTGAACTCAGGCCCTGCTGAATCCGGGGCTGGTGCTTTATCCACTGTGCCACCTAGCTGCCCCACATTACTTCTTAAGTTTAGATGTGAACAAAAAATATGTTTTCTTAAAATGACCAAAAATTAACTTTTTTTTACCAAAAATTCTTTAAAAAAATATTGACTGATTTTCGAGACGTAAATGCTCACACTAAAAATTTAATAATCACTTCTCAAAAATCAATTGGAAATACTTCTAGCACACCCATGGTTACATGTGAGCTCTAACAAGATGAAGTAAATTCTTAAGATAATAGGATTTTTAGAGCTGGAAGGAATCTTAGAGGTCATTCAGATGCCAATCAGTTGGAAAAGTTCTCTGGTCCTTAAGGTGTAGCAGCACAGCCCATCAGGGATGCAACATACAGAATAAAAGTGATAAACATACCGACTATTTTTATTTTTTTCTTTGTAAGCACAGTACTTGGTACATAGTAAGTACTTATTAAATGTTTGTTTATTGATCCATGTAAAAACCTCAGTTTTCTCTGCTAAAAATATGTTGAGATTGGATTCAATGTCTCCTCTGGTCCCTTCTTTCTCTGATTCTATAAATCTCGTAATACCTCTGCATTTGGATCAGGAATTTTAACATGCACAGGTCAACATGAGTGAGTGAAAGGATATCTGGATTGTACCATAGCCTTTTATGTTGCACATTTTAAAAACCAGTCGTTGGTTGGACTTGATTTAGATGACTAATGAGGGGATCTGATTTCATATTTTCACTTCACTATGACTACTTCAAGAAAGAAATTCAAAGTTAAGTAATATGAATGAAACTTTATCCAATGTACTATACTGAAAAGAGTGTTAGAGTAGTGTCAAAGATGGAAAGACTGTGGAAAGGCAGGCACTTTGTTGGAGGAGCTGCAAATTGGTCCAAATATTTTGGAAAATAATTGGTAATTATATAAGAACATTGATGAAATTTAACATACCCTTCACCCCAGTGATAATACTACTGGGAATAAGACCTGATGTTGTCAATGACAGAAAGATTATATATACACAAAAATAGTCATTACAGTATTTTTTTCTTCTAAAAGTGCAAAACTGAAAACAAAATAATTGTCCATCAATAAGGAAATAACTAAACAAGATACAATGCATAGCATAAAGGAATATTCTAGTGAAATAATGAATAGAGGTGATTTAGATTCAACATCCAAGTTTGATCTGCTAGCCGCACTTCTGATCTCATTCCAAAGGAATGATTCAAAGTTAGACACTCAACACCCCCCACCCCTCCACCTTGATAGCAGCTAGGTTCTATGGTGGGTTGAATGCTAAACCTACCTCAACTTAGTTGTGTGATCCTTGGCAAGTTGCTTAATAGTTCTGTGCCTCAGTTTCTTCATCTGTAAAATGAGCAGGTTAGATTTCATGGTCTCTAATGTCCCTTTAGGCTCTAAATTTATGCTTCCCATGAACCTGCTAAATATGGTAGTCAGTTATATCAGGTGGAGCTGCTAGAGAGATTCCAGGCTCTCCATGGCTCTCGTATAATGGGAGCGTCCACCTATCTATAGCAGGCCATGTAGACTAAACTTAGATGGTATGGACAAGTGTTGATTAACCCAATAAGGATAAAATATCCATGAATACCTTAAATCTTACATAATTAGAAATTATAGTCCCGATTTCAGAAGATATTGGAATCCCAAGGCATCCAAAAAAGAACACTTCTTGACATACCTTTTCTTTTGCAGTCAAAGAAAGACAAAATAAAGAAGGCTGGACCTGAAGACAGGAATGACCTGGGTTTAAATCCCTGATACTGACTAAATGGGTAGCCCTTGGTTACTTAACTTTTCTTAGAGTGCCAGTTTCCCTCATCCATAAAAGGTGGAAATTACTGCTCCCTATCTCACCCAGTTACTGTGAGAAAAGTACTTTGCAAACTTGAAAGCTTAATAGAATTATGAGCCATTATAATTATTTGTATGTTGGCCTCCAAGGTTCAGGTCAGAAGGGCATGAACCTGACGAGATAAAGGCTCAAAGCTAGCTCAGTCTGCTTTGCCAGCTCATTGTCCCCAGCCCCAACCCCAGATTCCCTGTGTATCTGACCTTGATGGCATCAGTTGACCCTGACCTTCCATCCACATCAGCTTCCTGGTTAATGACCTGTGAGCTTTGTTTCCAGCTGCCCTTTTTGTACTTTGTTTATTCCCATTGACATCCCTTCCAACCCCTGCTTTATGACTTCTAACTACTCGAACATCCATTGAAGCCTAGCTCCTGTGGACTCCAAGGCCTATAATTCCACACTCTCCGTAGTCGGTTTCCTAGTCTTAAACTCCACAATATTCCACTAGAATAGCCTTTGTAGAAATTTCTGCTTGACTTCCACTTGTCGTTGAGTGTATTTATTTCCGAATTTATTTCCCCACCCACCCCTTGCCTGGATAGCCTCCTCCATGCATATCTGCTGTCTTAAAAACCCCCTACTTTTAGGGAGCTTCAAGGGCTCCCACTGTGTACACAGTCTCACAAGTACACAATGGGGTTGATCACATCTGTTATCTCTCATTCCTTATGCTGCTTTTAACAGGCTTGTGATCTCTGGAGACACAAATCCACAGTCTGAGAACTCCAACTCAGCATCCCTTTGAAGCCTAATGAAATTTTCTAGACTGAGTGAACTCCCGTTGAATACAATGGGTTTCTTGAATTTTTCTTAATCCCCAAAGGGACCATCAGGAAGTCCATAAAGTCAGGGAACTAACAACCTTACTGGGCAATTATGTATAACATTTCATTATTTATAAAGCTTTAAGTGAAGCCTCCATTAATACACTGCCTTGAATCCTATGGAATTACCATTTTGAATCTCAGATCTTGGATCTTGAATGCATCTAAATGCGAATTTTTTCCCCCTTAGCATTGGTCTTCATAAAGATTTCTTTTTGATTTAAAATACCTGGTTGAAGATGTAAAAGCAATTACTTTTGTTTTAATCGTGGAGCCTTTCTTCATTTAATGTTGTCAGGAGTGACTTTACCAAATGGCCAAGAAATCAAGGAGCTATTTGTCACACAGAGGCAAGGTTATTGGCATCACTCCAAGAATGCCAAAGAAGTGACTGTAATGCCCTGAGTAAGGAAAGACAATTAAAAGTATGTGTCGTTGGATGTGACCAACCGCCAAAGATACCCAGGGCTATTGAGGCCAAAGACTTTTAATGCATGCTGAATAATGTATCATAGTGAGGTGAGATTGGGAGGAAGGGGGGAGATATGGGTGGCATTGAGTGAAGGCAGGTCTGGAGGTGTGAGCTAGGCAAGGCATTAATGTTGGAAAATGCAACAGACAACGAGAGTTCAAACATGGTGGTTCGCTCTTAGAAAAATTCAAAGTATAGAAATGCCATGAATCTAGAACGTGAGTCAACAAGTCAGTGCAAACTGGAGAAGAAATGTAAGGATTCTGTCTGAGTGAGTGAGTTCAGTGTAAGGGAGGGAAAGGAAGAAAAGAGAAGAGAAGATATGAAAAAAATAACAGAAAAGGAAAGGAGAGGAAGAAAAGAAAAGAAAAGCCACTGACCACTGTAGGTGTTTTGGTCACAATGATAGCAGAGGAAACAATTGAGCTCATTGTGAATATTTATAAACCAGACAGTTGGATCCATCCCGATTTTCTTGGTTTTACCCAGTTCCATAAAACACAAATAGTAGTTTTATTGTCCCCCTTGAGTTGTTTTACAAGCTTAATGGTGGAGGCTGAGGTTAATGGGCAGTCAGCACTGTCAGACGGGCATTCTTGAAGACATTAGCTCAGAGAACACAGCCTCACCTAAGCTGACTCCCTGAAGCATCTTGTTGCGGGAAATGCCATGCTAGTGATTATGAAGGGTGACCTCATACCTCTGGACCGACCACATCCTACCGTTACGGTAATTCTAATTGTAGTGAGCTGGACAATCGATGGGGGGAGGGGAGAAAGATCTTCCCTCTAGTAAAACAGGACAACAAACAGAAAACAACTTCAAATATTCTTGGCAGGCCTTTATACTTCAGTCAGACTGCCATGGACCTGGCCAGCCAGAGTTCCCATTGTTCATTTTCCTTCTTTCTCTATTCCCATAAGGACTCTGACATGCTCTTTCCTGCCTCTATGTGTGGGAATAATCCAATCCAATTCCATCCTATCTCAGCTTCTAAGGTAGACTCCAGTATCATTATAAAACAGAGGCAAATCTAGCGGTATTAGTGGAGACATCTACTGAATGGTTGCAATCAATTTTAAGCTCCCATTCCATCTTTTACCATCTGCTTTGCCTTTAAGTTGAATCTCTACTAGGCATGACTGCATGGACACAATGCATGGAATTACATCTCACCAGGGGACATCTCTTTAGTCCATCTTGCTTATTGCCCAAACTTTGTGAATTTTCATACAGATGTTTGGGACCATGGTTTTTACTAGTGACTCTTTTCTTGGATTTGACTTCTGGGAACATCTGACTGGATGTTTTTTTATTTTGTTTTTGTTTTTCCTCCAGAATACTATCTTCTCTAACATAAGCCATTTCTCCTTCAGTTCTTTATAGTTTAAACTTTTTTTTTAAATTATATTTACTGTTCACCAGATAAATACAATCATATTAACCTGTTAGATGAACTCCATCCCTGGCCAAGTTGCTTTCATTCCTTTATTTTAAGTCATGATCCACAAACCCCAAAACTACTCAAATCTTCCTCTTACCAACTTGTTCCCTGTCTGAATCAGTTTTTCCCTTCTGTGTGTCTGGATTTCAGTGGGCAAAAATGAAGAAAGCACCACCTGTGTCCCTCTGATTTTCAATTTCTTGCCAGAATTTTTCATCCTTGGAAATGCTTTCTAATTTACTGCTGACAGCAACATTTGTGCTTACATGAATCACCCAAACGAGTAGTGGTCATTCATCTGACAAGTCTGGGAGGTTCCATTTTGTTTACTTGGTTTTTGAGGAGTGGTGGACTTTTCTGTCATTGCTTGATGTTAACAAATAGCTTTAGAACCCCTGAGTGGGAAGTCACCAATCCCCTTCACATTTCTTTTCTTTGTCTGCCCCCTCCTGGATGATCCCTCACACCTGGGACGGCACTTTGGGGCTTACTGTATCGTTTCTTGGTGGACAAGGAGATGTTTTCTCCTCAGAGCAGCCAACTCCCTCCTTTAAAAGAGGAGCATCGGTTTTGTTTTTTCAGTGTCCCATAGTGCTTCTTCTTCCCCTCCTCCACTGAATGGTTTTCTTCTACTTTCCAACTTCTTGACACAGTTCAGATAGGTCCAATTTCCCTTTTGTCACTTCAGTTCCTTTCTCTCTTATTTTTTTTTCCTCTTTGGAATCTCACTTTTTTTTTTTCAGGATTGCTTCCATGTCCCTTGTAAACTGGAATTTGGAGAGGTTGTCTTTGAGCCTCTTACTGACCATACTTAGTAGTTATGTAAATAACTTAACCTCTGAGCCTTATTTTTCTCATCTGTAAAATGGGAACTCAAACTGGTATTCCATAGGGATTTTGTGTGGGTCAAAAGGTATTATATATGTAAAATGTCTTGAAAACCTTAAAGGGCTAGATTAATGCCAGCCTATATTGTTATGTGACAAATCAAGATGACCTGACATGGGAGGTGTGGGCTGCTAGGAGGGTCTTTTAACTTCTTTCTGATGAATTTAGCTTGGGGCTATCAAAAGAACCATGTATCTGGAGATAGAGGATGCAGATTCAAACTTTGGCTTTGCTACTTAAGATCTGTGTAACTTTAGGCAAATTACTCTGGGCTCTTTAATCTTTAAAAAGTAAACATACCATTAAGTTTCCTTTTGGATCTAAATTTTATGATTTGCATTGTATCTTCAATCAATTGGCCTTTATTACAAATTATAACAGAACTCTGCCTATGGGAATTTAATCACTTAATAAGTGAACATTTAAGTTCCTACTATATCATGCTATGTATAGAGATATAAAGACAAAAAAAAAGTCCCTGCCCTCAAGGAGATCACATTCTATTGTGGAAGACAAATGTGCTCATATGAAGTCATATATGAAATATAGTCAACAAGCATTTATTAAATGCTTACTGTGTGCTACAATAGACAGTTGGAGATATGAGACTTGAGATCAGGAGAGAGGTAGAGATGGATAAGCACATCTGAGAATCATCAATATAAAGATGATAATTTAATCTATGGGAGCTAAAGAGTTCACCAAGTGAAGTAGTATAGAAGGAGGACAGAAGAGAGCCCAGGACAGAACCCTGTGGGTCACCAATGGCTGTCAAGTGTGACCTGAATGAAGAGGTAGTAAAGGGGACTGGAGAGTGGTGTGATAGGTAGAAGGAGAGAGAAGTGCCATGAAAACCCAGAGAGAAGAGAGTATCAAGGGTAAGAGGGTCGTTGACTGTGTCAAAGGCCGCCGAGAGTTAAGAAGCATGAGAATTGAGAAAAGGCCATTGATTATTGATTGATTGATTGCCAGGATTAATTCTAGACTTAATCATTTAAAAGATGACCACTGTATATCCAGAAAAAGGAACTGGTTTTTATAAAGAGCTGATATAACTTCATCCAGAAAAGGTTGTGCCGTACTAATAGTATTTCCTTTTTTTGTCAAGGTTATCAAGCAAGCAAATCAAAGGAATGGTGTAGATAATGGTGTAGATATTAGCACAATATTTGGTAAAGTATTCCAGAATGCTATGGAAAAGATAGAGAGTCATGGTCTTGAACATAGTATGAATGAATGGATTTGAAACTGGTCAAAGACTAGTCATTTTGTGGTTTGGCATTGCTTTGTGTAGAAAGTCTTTAGGGAAGTGCCCCAGTGTGCTTAACTCTGTACCATTTAGCATTTTAATCAATGACTTGATGAAGACAAAGATGCCATGCTTTAAAAAAAATTCTCAGATGTCTCAAATCTGGAAAGATTAGCAAGTGTACTGGATGATGAAGTTGGGATCCAAAATAATCTTGAAGAGAGAGAGCATTGGCTGAGTCCAAATAGATGAAATCTACTAGGGATCAATATAAAAGTCAACTATAAAATGAGGGAGGCATTGTTAGGCAGACATGTGTCTGGGAAAAATATTTGGTGTTATAATTGTATTGCAAGTTCAATATGAGTCCATTCTGTGATGTGGCAGTAAAAAAAAAAAAAGCCAGTGTGAATTTGGGCTCTGTTGATCTTTTAACAATGTCAAAATATTGGAAACCAAGGTGAGGGTTCATAATTTGGGTAGTGGGCAAACCGTGGTGTATGAGTGACTGTAAGAAATATTGCAAGTAATTATGAAAGGGACAGTCTCAGAGAAATGTGGAAGACTTGTATGAACTGATGAGGAGAGAATTGGGCAAAACCAGGATAACAATTTGTTCAATAATACTGTGAAGACAATTTTGAAAGACTTAGAAACTCTGATAAATTCAGCAAGCAAATACAATTCCAGAGGACTGATGACATACCTCCCGATAGAGAGGTAATAGATTCAGGATACAAATCAAAACATATGATTACATGACAAATGTGAATTTTTTCTTTTTGCCTGATGTAGAACATAACTCTCTCTATTTCGTTTTGCCTTCTTTGCTCCTCTATGTCTTGAAATTCCCTGGTCTCTCCTTGTGTTTTTCCTTCCTCAATGGCTTAGAATGATCTCACTTCCTTCTGGCTTGGCTGTTATCTTCTTCTCTCTTAACTCCATGGTGATCATGGCCATAGGTGGAGAAAGTTGGGAGCATGGATGATCCTTCTACCAACATAGACCACAAGTTGCCTAGACCTGATTAGAAAAGACCTTTATGAATTACGGAGTCAGGAAAAAAAAAAGACAAAATGAAACTCATCACAAAAGGACCAACCAATCAGTAATGGGGCTTTCTGAACACTGTGAGCATGACAGGAGCAGTCAGTCTGTCCATCACTGGACCCATGTCAATGCCCACCTATTTATCAGTGCTTATGCTGAGAATCCACAGACATTTCTGCATTGTGAAGAGGCATTGGGGGAGCATGGGGATGGAGGAATGTAGATTACATTTTCTATTTTGTTTTTTATATCAATGGATTTCAAGTGACTAACATGCATTTCAAATTTGAGTAACATCCACTTCCCAAAGTACAATTTATTGCTAAGCTGTGAAGCATATCTTTTAAAAATAATCTCCAAAATGCAAAACTTGAAAGGATAAGAGATTCAGAGTGGTAAGGGAGTTAGGAGGCTCTCTTATTTCACAGATGGTGTAGGAGATAAAGTGTAAAGTGTAGGACTTGGACTTTTCAAATCAGGTTTAGGTAGCTTGGGGTCTGCATTGGTGGAGGGCCTATCCATGTTCCCAACCTTTTCTACCTATGACCATGCTTATTACGGAGGCAAGAAAGAAGGACAGCCAAGTTTAAATGCTAACTGAGAGAGACCCAGAAGGAAGTGATATCATTCTTAGCCATTGGGGAACAAAAAAATAGGAGAGACCAGGGAATTTTAGGATGTAGAAGAACAAAGAAGGCAAAATTATATGAAGAGATAATTATGCTCTGTGTCTGGCAACACAAATTCCCACATTTGTCATGTGAGAAACACAACACATTACTTACTATGGAATCATTGCTGCTAAGTAACTACTGTCTCTCTAACACAACAGTTGAGTGCCTGGAGAAGTTGCAATGGCTTTATGATATGTGAATGCGTCTATTTCCCCTTACAAACTGTTTGACTGCTGCCGTTTTTCTTTGTTTGTTAATTTTATTAAAATGCAATATTTGCTGGCATGTAAATAAAATAAAACAAAACAAAAAATTATATATTTCAGTCTGTACCTGGACCCTATTACCTCTATGTCAGGAGGTACATCATTAGTCCTCTGCATTTATGGTTGCTTGTTTCATTGATCGGTGCCCTCAAATCTTTCAAAGCTGTTGGTCTTTACAATGTTGTTGAACGATTTGTTTCCGTGTTTTTGCTCACTTCTCTCCTTATCAGTTCATACAAGTCTTCCAGGCTTCTTTGAAACTATTCCCTTCAGGATTCAAGGTTCAGGAGTCAGGAAAACTTGACTTCAAATCCTGCCTCAGATATGACTACGTAACTCTGGGTTCCCCCTCCTTGCAGTGGACCATTCACTTAACCTCTCTATGCCTGTGCTTCCTAATATTTAAAATGGGAGGTTTGGACTTAATGGCCTCTAAGGTCTCTGGTCGCTAGATGGTGCAGTGGGTAGAGTGCTGGGCCTGGAGTCAGGAAGACTCATCTTGAGTTCAAATCTGGCCTCAGACACTCACTATCTGTGCAACCCTGGACAAGTCACTTAACCCTGTTTGCCTCAGTTGCCTCATCTATAAAATGAGCTGGAGAAGGAAATGGCATATCACACTAGGAATGGCAAATCTCTGCCTAGAAAACCCCAACTGGAGTCATGAGGAGTTTCACGTGACTGAAATGACTGAGCAACGACAACAAAGGTGTCTTTCAGCTCTAAATCTCTAACTCCATGAAACTGAGGTCTAATGAGGTTCTATCACTGTGTCCAAGGACAGGTAGGAGGTATCAGAGGCTGCTGAACATATGGCCTCTGAATCCATGGTCAGTTTTTTTTTTTTTCCCCACTGTATCAGGGGTTCTTAACCTGGGATCCCTGAACTTAAAAAAAATGTGTGTGTGTGTGTGTGTGTGTGTGTGTGTGTGTGTGTACTATAAATCCATTTCAACATAATCAATTTTGTTTGTAATCCTATATTTTTAATTTTATTCATTTTAAAACATTATTTTCAGAAGGGGTCTGTGGCTTCATCAGATTGGTCCAGGGCACAAAAAAGGTTGAGAACCTCATCAGTGCCTTTTATTGTCAGCATAGCCACATTTTTCTTCTTGGCATGCAATGAAGAATAGAGGAAATATGAAAGATTTAGGAATGTTGTAGGGAAAAATGTGTTCAGTTTCTGGAACTTTCAAATAAGTCCTCTGTTTGCTTTTTAAGAATGTGAGCAGGTCCAGGTGCCAACTTTTTAAAAGTATGTTACCTATTGACTCAGGTTGGGGGGTGGGAAGAGAAATGGAAAAAAACAAGACAGGACGTCTTCCAGTTTTAACCGGTCCTATGCCTGACTAGAGTAATGGTTCCTTGAGTTATTGCCAGAAAGTGACCAGACTGGTAATAAATTCAATGTTCGATTAACTTTGTTCAGAGAAGTGACCGTAGAGAACCTGAACAGAGCACCAAAGCCAGAGCAGTCAGTCTTAGTTTTCATGAGAAAGACGAGATCAAGGCAATGGTGAGAGGCATGTGAACGATGCTGCTTCCTCCTCGCCCGCCATGCTCTGAGAAAGTGAAAGGCGTCAATGTTCATGCAACTTGACTAAATATATTTCGAGACAAGGAGACAAACGCTAACTCTATAATTTCTGCTGCTGTTTCCCTGCAGCCACAGTCTTTCCAAGTTTTGTGCTGCTTTAACCCTTCCTGTCAACATCCAAGTCTCAGGTCTTTAAATAGTATGTGGGAAACCATGTTGGCATTGGGCAGAAAACCTTGCCTAGATGATATGAATGGAGCTTTCCCCAGCAGGGTTCGGGACTGAATTCCAGAAGTCACTAGCAAAGAGCCTTTTATTAGACTTGTTAAAAGGGTTTCATTCAGCAAATGTTTATTAAGCACCTACTATGTGCCAACCATTGGGGTTACTGAAACAACTTAAAAGTCCCTGCCCTATGGGAGCATACATTCTATTGGGAACAAACAACCTGGATAGGGACCAGCAAAGACAATACATAAACACAGTAAACACAAAGCAGTTTCTGTAAGGGGAGGACTCTAGCAAGTATGGGGACCAGCTTTGAATGGAGCTTGAGGTTCTTAGAGGTGGTGTTGAAGAGGTAGTGAATTCTATGATTGAGAGCTACCAGGGCTGAAACAGAGACATGTGGATGGAATGTTTCACGTAGAGAATGGGAAGAAGGCTAGTCTGACTGGAAAATAGAACACCTGAAGGGGACCTGTATGCAAAAGGCCTGAGAAGGTTGGCTGGCACCATATCAGATTTGCAATTTGAAAAGTGTTACAAATCACACAAAGTGTTACAATCACACTTCGGACTTTTCCAAGCAAGCTGTTTGACCTTGGGCAAGTCATTTAAACTTCTTTGAGTCTAAGTTTCTGCATCTTTTATAAAGGGATAATAATACCCTTAGTACCAACTACATTTGTGAAACCTGAGTGAGATGTCAATAAAGTGTTTTAACAATGTAAAGTCACTCTGGAAATGTCACTCAATGTTATTGTCTCATGTCAGATACTTAATAACTATGACAGCCTGAGGATATCATTTAACCTCCATGATCCTTAGCTTTCTCTTCCATACAATGGACACAATGATGTTTCCACTGCCTATCTCACAGAGTTGTTAGTCAATCAACAAGCATTCATTAATCACTTAATATGTGTCAGGCACTACGCTAAACACTGGAAATACAGATACAAATAGAAAGAAAGACAATTCCTACCCTCAAGAATTTTCCATTCTAATGGAAGAAAATGACACAAAGGGAAATTGAAAAGTTGGGGAGGAGGTGGCAAAGTTACCTTATTCAGTAAATGATAGAGGAAGTCCAGAGTGTAGCCTGGAAAGGAAGAAGACTTGGCCATCCTGGGCACCTTCTTGAAAGCTTTCTGGGAGAAGCCATTCAATCAGATGGCTGGAAGGTCTTGTTGTAAGGAAAATCCTTTGTAAAGCATTATAAAAATATTAGTTACCACAAAATGAGTTATACAGCAATTTTTCTGCTGTAGGAATATTTATAAACATATAGACACATATTTACATTTCTGCATAGATTTAATGGGTGACTAACATTATAAATATGTCACATAACGAGTATATACACATTTAATTTTGCTCATAAAACAACCTGGCATTGTTTTATTATTATAGAGATAAAACCGAGGAACAGTCTTCTCTTCTATTGCAGTGAAAAAAAGAAGACAATTTAAAAATAATGAGAACAGGATTGTGGTAGAGAGGGTTAGTCCCAAACCAGATCCTCCATTAAGTAGCAGGATGCAAAGACATCATGAGAGAATTTTATTTTGAAATCATTCTCTTAGGCACTGGGAGGGTCCTTATTAAAGAACCCAATTAGCCATGCTAAAGGAATAGCTGTTGTGCCCAGTGCCTCTTTAACCCAGCCCAGCAGCCCTGGCTCCCCACTGCCCAGTTCAGGGGTGGGGAACTTGTGGCATCGAGGCCACATGTGGCCCTCTAGGTCCTCAAGTGTGGCCCTGACAGTCAAAGGGCCGCGCTTGAGGACCTAGAGGGCCGAGGCCACAGATTCCCCCCTCTGGCCCAGTTGTTAGGACCCTGGGGTTGGTTGGTTTGTTTTTAATTTCTTTTTTACTTATTTATTTACTTTTTATCAGGAGAGTAAACAAATACATGGTAGGTAGTGAAAAGTGAGAAAGAAGAAGCTGGATGAGGTAATAGATCTACTGTTGAGGATGAGATCAGAAAAATGGGTTCAGATCCTGCCTCTCACTCTTAGTAACCATGTGCTAGTGGGCAAATTGTGTAACCTTTCTGAGCCCTAGGAAATTCCCAAAGACCCTAAATATAGCCACCAACAAAGGAATTACATCAAGCGTCATGGGGATTTGTTTTTTTTTCCACCTTAGGAATATAGATTTGGTCCTTATTGGGGCCAAATTCATGTTTAAACTTGATTTCCCTTGCTTTTAGAGATCATCTGTTTGCATTAAGTTAGTTTCCCTTTGGTGATGAATTTTATTTTGAGAGGGGAATGCTTTTTTTTTTTTCAGGATAAGTCAGCTTGCTTGGTGTGGCCCTGCTCACTTCTTCACTGAGGATAATGCAATGGAGAAAATGAGGGGAGTTCTTAGAAAAGAGATGTCAGAGGGCCTGTATAGCATGCCCTTTGCCTTCCTATATGTGAAACAGACTCCAATAATTGAACTTCTAACAATGGCTTCTAGGTGGCGCGATGGATTGGATACTGCACCGGGAGTCAAGAATATCTGGGTTCAAATCCAGCTGCAACACTTAATAGTTGTGTGGGCTTGGGTAAGTAACTTCCACCTCTGGCCATTTCAGTTTCCTTAATTGTGAAATGGGATAATTATAACATCTACCTTAGAAGGGTTATCATGGGGTACAAATGAAACATTTGTAAAATGCTTAGCACAGTGCCTGGCACGTGTAGGACCTTAGTAAATGCTTGTTTCCTTTTTTTCTAACTCATTGGGAGAAAAGTTCATTGCGAACTGTCAAGTGGTAAATAAATGGGAACTGTGATAAGAGCAAAATATGGGAAAAGATAAATTTGTTTCTATGAACTAGAAATCCGGACCTATCTTTCAGCAACTACTTAGTAATAGAACATAGCGATTGAGAGTAGAGCTATGACTCCATAATATAAGAAACTCCCAAGTAAAGGAACTGCGCATACTAATACAGGTCAGCATCTTCTCTGCTACTTAGTCTTAGGGAGTTGCCTAGAGCACTTAGAGGGTTAAGTGACTTGCCCAGGGTCACTCACCCAGTATGTAGAAGGGGGGTGAAGTGAGCACAGGTACCCTTAGATTTGAGTTTAAGTGTTTGGCAATTACAGCCTTTTGCCTCTCTTGGACAAATAATGCCTCTTTGTGCATATTTAAAGTGCTATCATGAAGTAGAAAGATATGGATAGAAATACTATATTATTTGAAAATATTTCTGCTGATTGTTGGATTCTAAGCTCCATTTCTCATATAAATGTGAATATAATAATTTGATTCCTTCCATGAAAATATATTTTCCAGGTATTTCAATTTAGTAGACTCTGGGATGCTAGAAAGAAATGCCATAGAGATGACTGAATATGCTACAATGTGGGAGTAACGGCTGATTGCTGTGTGTGTGTGTGTGTGTGTGTGTGTGTGTGTATGTGTTTGTGCATGTGGAGCTAGGTACAGTAAGATGAGGCCATCTCTGACTTTTGAAAGAAAAAAAAACAACAAATGCAGGACTCAGAAGCTAAAAGACCCCACTTGGGAGTTGGAGGTTGCCCCTTATAGGTGGTCTTCAAGAAAGGGCACTCAAATTCTGTGATTGTACAGGATAATATATAATTTTAAATTCAGAAAAGCAATATATGCATGTATGTATGTGTATGTATGTCTGCATGTGTGTGTGCACATATGCATGCACGCATGTGGGCACGTATGTGCATATGCATGCACGTGTGCATGTATTGCATATGTGTGCATGCGCACACAGGTGTACATGTGTGTATGCATGTATGTGCGCATACATGTGTGCATGTATGTATGCACGTGTGTGTGAGTATGTATTGTGTATGTGTGTATGTGTGTGCGTGTGTATGTGTGTGTGTGTGTATGTGTGTGTGTGTGTGTATGTGTGTATGCATGTGTGTATGTATGTACGTGTGTGTATACCTATTTGGGAAGCCATTATAGCCCAGACCTGCCGACTCTTGTCACAGGCGTACTGATGCCAAATTGCTCCCCCTGATGTGAATTAACTTAAACAGTATTTAGTTCAGCGTGTTGTGACGATCTTCATTTTCGATCCAACCACACTCTTTGGAACTGGACTCCATCCTACCCCAAGGAACCCCAATATTCGAGGAGATGCATCAGCCTTGATACTTACATCTCATCAGCACCCTCAATACCCTCTGCTTCTGATTAGAAGGTGGCAGTGGGGAGCAAATAACTCCTTCCATTTCAAGACAATCCCCATGCCAGCCACTCCTTGGGGCTAGACTCCATTATGCCCCAGAGCTGGGAAAGTAATCCTCACCTCCTCCTTCTTTAGCTTCTTTTTGCATGTGGTCTTCCCTCTGGGGTGTCTTTCGATTTCTATTTCTATTTCTATTTCTATTTCTATTTCTATTTCTATTTCTATTTCTATT
>NW_020954625.1:20871341-20886682 GCF_900497805.2 Vombatus ursinus | reverse complement strand
CTATTTCTATTTCTATTTCTATTTCTATTTCTATTTCTATTTCTATTCTTATTTCTATTTCTATCCCCCAGCACTTAGACCTGGGTCTGACTTATTAGAAAGCTTTTCTCAGCATTGACAGTTATTCCCCACCTCCAGTTTTCCTAATCTGGTGGTATAATATCAATAACTTAGTTGCTGTAGCAATCCAAAGCCACTTGAGGATTAAAAAAAATAATCTTTAGTGTGACTTATCAAGGTCATAACAGAATATGAGCATTCCTTAGCTTACATTCTTATGACAAAGGTCACCCAGCATGATATATATTGGCTTTAGAGTTAGAAGACCTCTGTGCTTTGACTTTGCTATTTACTACCTCCATGACTGACCACAGGAAAGTAGTGGTGGCATGGTATGGAGTGAAGTGTGGAGTCTTCTGACTCCAAAGCCTCTGCATACCATGCTGGGTGACCCTAGCCATTGGAATGTAAGCTAAAGGATGCTCATATCCTAACATGACCTTGAGGAAGGTCCAGTAGATTTGAGGTCAAAGGAGTTGAGGTCAAATCCTCCCTGCACCACTTACTGGCTATGTGACCTCAGGCAAGCAACTTAACCTCAGTGATTTCATTTCCTCATCTCTGAAAGTTGATTGGATTAGATGACTTCTGAGTTCCCTTTTCTCTTTGATTCTGATGCTCCTATGACTCCATCTTCCTTTCTGGATCTCAGCTTCCACAAATATAAAATGAAGGGCTTGAATTGGATAATCATTATTTTTTTTTCAAATTCATAATTCTTATGATTCTATCATCTAATTACTCCTTCTCTCTGCTCACAAAGCTGCCTCCATAATTTATGTATGATTCAACTGTCCCAAAGACTATTAATTATAATGATCTCCTATCGGTCTTCCTGCCTTGTCTTTCCCTCTTCCTTTCCATTCTCTACACCACTAACTACCTAAGTAATTTTTTAAGTGAGGAGTTGACTGTGTCACTCCCCTGCTCATTAAATCCCAGTGGCTCACCACTGTTCTTAGGGCTATAGTTCCAGGCTAGTGCAGCTACAGGTCTTACTTGAATGCAAAGTGTTTGCACATGCTTGCAAAGTTCATCTGGGTTCTTCCCAAACTACATAAATCCTGTGTGCACTTTGGAATCCTCTACATCTCTAGGACTCCCTGAAGGCTAAAACAAGTGCCTCTTTGAATATACTAGGTACTCAATACATGTTAATTGAAATGTATTTTTGTGAGTCCCTAACAGAGGACTGACCCCTCTGAACTGGATCAAACGTCTAGCATCCTTGGGGTCTACGTGCTGGCTTCCGCATAATTATGGAGTCATTGATTTGCCTTACTTTATCCAATCACATGCCTATATGTTGCTCTAGTCTCAGAGAAATATCTAGGCACAAAACGTGCAGGCTTAGTCACATAATACTTTGTAATTTAGTGCAAGACATCTTATGCACTAGATAAAAAAGTGATATGCTACCTTACATGCTTAGACCTAAGAGATGTTAATTCTTGGCATTGGGGTAAGAAATGGTTATTGATAAAAGGAAATGTGAATGGCATACTAACACTAACCTATCCATCATTTCTGAGTTCCTCAGTTTACACTAACTACTTCAAAATAAATGCTAGAATTATCTTCACCTTTTTATTTGTGAATTTTTGAACCATAGTTATTTCTTAATTACAGCTCCATCAACGCTGTATCAAGTGTGCCTGTTTACTCACAGCCCCACCAACATAGACTCTTCATTTTCTTATCTTTTTTCAATTTGATTTACTCTGGCCACTTAAAAAAAAAAAAGAAACAGATCATGAGTTCCTTTTACAAATACAGTCTAGTGCTGTGTTAAGCCAATGTATATTTTTAATGAAATTGATACCAAAATGCCATCTAGTTTTTATAGTCAGAAAATGACAGTAAATTAATTCTATCTTGTGTTTCAGACCTGGCCAATTAAAGTGTCTCAGGACCCAAATTTATATACAGGACTGTCTTTATTTTCTACAGGAAGAAAAGATACATCAATCTCACAGAATTTCAAGGGGATAACTGTGGTCCCACCACAGTTGGTAGGGTGCATGCTCTTATGCTAAAAATAAGTACACGAGAAAAATGGCCCACAGTGAGCTTTACAGGCATATAATTAGGTGAGCCCAGATTAAGCTCCTGTTGCATTTTCCAGATTTTTGGAAGAAAGCTCATGGCTGGTAATGTTGTCCCTGGAAGAGTGCCAAGATTCAAAAATATCAATTTGTTTCAAATGATGCTACATGTAAACAGGGTAATGAAGAAGGAGAATACATTTATCTGCTAGGCCACAAGGGTTTTGAGGTTGTTTTTCTTTTAAACCTCTTTTAGTTTTTTTTTTTCTTCACTTGGTGTTGGGGAATGGGAGGGAAGCAAGGACAGAGGGGAGCTAATTCACCACCAGTTAAAGCTAATAGATTCATCTAGGTCATTTTTTTTTCAAACTATGTATTGAATTCCCCAAAGCTCTTTTTGACAGAGTTGAACAAGCACCATAGCTCTTCAGTGATGAATTAATTTTTCTAGGAGGACTTCAATCCTTGTCCATTATGAATATCTTTGTCCTGAGGGCACCCTGGCCGTTTGGTATCTTCTTCCACTAAATTATTTGAAATTGGATTATATTTTTTCTTTAATTATCCTGTTACAGAAGATCCCTGATTATTTTAGAACATTGTCTCAATGGTAATTTCAAGTTCAATTTCCTTTCAAGTGCAGCTCATAGGCTCCTGTGAAGTGTTTTGTATGCTTGTGGGTTCTTAAAGTCCTCTATACTTTCTCTGAAGTGAAATGGAGGCTGTACTCTGCTCATACTGTTACCTTGAGTGCTTGTAAGAGAGCTGATGACCTGGTTATCTCTATTCCCGGAAAATTAAACATGAGCTATATCTTAGCTATCTTTTGAGGTTTCCTGAAGTAAATTCTGAGTGGGGCTTAATAAGCCCCAACAAGATGTGATCTTCTTGGATCAGTCCCTGGAATTAAACATAGTTTGTTGTAAGCTCTCAGAATTTTTGGAGGCCCTGGGCCATAGATTATAGAAAGACCTCGGTGGCTCTCTTGCATAGTTATCTTTGAAAAATAATTTCTTCTACAAGTGGCCAGGTTGCTTTTGTTTTAAGAACTTCAATGATGGGAAAGCCATCAGCTTCCAATGCAGCTAATTTCCCTTTGGTATAGCTCTACTTCATAGAAAATTTTTCCTGGTTCCATAATCAAGCCAGTTTCTACAAATAAGCCTTTTAGGCATGCTTTTGCTTTCATTTAATCATTTAACTCTAGATCCCTTAAATCCCTCATTACAGAAGAAAAGAAAAAAAATAAAAAACAAACTATTTTATTCAGTTTCATAGCCAGATTTAAAAAAAAAAGGAAATTCAGTTATTTACAGAAATAAACTATCAATAAGCTTGATTCATCCTCATCTCTTCCTTCTATCCCATTCTCCCCACCAATAAATTTGTTTTATGTGCATAGACATAGTTAAAGCAAGTAGCCAAAAAATCGAGAGTTTTCTACCCTCAGGAATTGGTTATAAGCTTGATAAAATGGAATGATCTTTAAACTTCAGCTTTGCAACTTCCTAGTCATGTGACTGTGAGTAAGTCCTTCCTAAGCCTGAGTTTTCTCATCTATAAAATTGTAGAATGATCAGGGTTGGGTAGGATGATCACATTAGGTCCCTTCTGACACTGAATCTGTTACCCTACATTCATTTTTGAGATTTGGTTTTCTTCTTACTTGAGAGTGATGGATTTGAGTTGTCTGGACTTAGAGCATAATATAATATAGCAATACTATCTTTCTGAAAGGCATATTTTATAGAGATATTGCATCAAAATGAGAGATGGTCAGGTCTGCAGTGTTTCAGACTTAATCCCCACTAAAGGAAATCCTCATACTTCATCACTTATTTACATTTTCAGTACTCTGCTGACAATTTGGAATTATACTGAATCCATAACCCAGCCTGGAGAAAAGAGAAAATATAAAAAATGAATCTTCCTAAAATCTTTCACAGTTTTTCTCCCTTTCTATCCCGAATGCTGCCGATTTAGCATTTGTTGTTCTAGCCTTTTCTTTTCACTCTTTCTTTTCTCAACCCATTCAGGAAAATGCATAAGATTCATCTTTTCAACAATTGTACCTGACATATTGTTTTAAATTTTGCAAAGCATTTTACGTACATCACAATTTATTAAGCATTTATTAAGCACTGACTATACGTCAGTCATTGTGCTAAATGCAAGGTGTACAAAGAAAAGCAAAAGACAACCCCTGCTGTCAAGGAGCTCATGGTCTAATGAGGCAACCAACATTCAAACCACAGGATAAATTGCAGATAATCTACAGAGAGAAGGCACTAGCATTAAGAGGGTGGGGTTGGGGAAAGACTTCTTAGAGAAGGTGGGATTTTATCTAGGACCTGAAGGAGGTCAGGAAAGCTGGGAGGCAGAGATAAAGAGAGAGAGAGTGCCAGGCTTGAGGGACACCCAGGGACAATGATCCCTGCAGCAGGGAGATGGAGTGTCTTTTTCTTTTTCTTTTTCTGTTTTTTTTTTTTTTTTTAGGCAATTGGGGTTAAGTGACTTGCCCAGGGTCACACAGCTAGTAAGTGTCAAGTGTTTTGTCTGAGGCCAGATTTGAACTCAGGTACTCCTGACTTCAGGGCCGGTGCTCTATCCACTGGAGTGTCTTTTTCAAGTGACAACAAGGAGACCGGTGTCCTTGGATCTTAGAGTATATGAAGGGTGTAGCATATTAGAAGATTGTAAAAATAGGATCCTCACAAAAAAACTATGAGACTGGTCAATAAGAGAAGGAACTGTGGTTTTGAAGGTGTAGAACCTCTTCTGACTAAGACAAATCATAAATTGTCTGAAATTTCTAAGTTTTAAAATGCTGTTTGAGGCTTACAGACCTAATGTCATCTTCAGCCATAGACTCCCAAGGTAGAAAGGACCTCGGTTGTCTTCTAGTCCAATCCCCTCATTTTTCAGAGGAGAAAACCGAAGTCCAGAGAGTACCCCAGGAAGTGATCATGCTTGGACTGCTCTCATTCACACAGCTAGTCAGTATCAAAGGAGGGAGTTGAAGCCATCTTCTTGACTGTCTGTAGTGCTCTATCCACTGCAGTGTTACCTCAAAACACACCATTTTTATTGTTATGCCTCGTTTGCACACGATTCATAGTTCCTCATTGTTTATTCAAAAAACTGTAGCCCCTCAAGCTGCAGCTTTAAGACCTTTGCAATTGAACCCTACTATGTCTTTCTTACCTCATCCCCCAGACTTCTTCAGTAGAAAACCGCAGTACATCCCAAACTCGTTTATTAACAGTCTCTCAAACGTGACCTGGTCATCTCTGCCTCTGTCTTTGTTCAAGGTTTTCAAAAGCCCAGAATCTTGGAGATGAAAGGTACCCAGGAGACCCCCTTGCCCAATGCACCCTTGGGAAGGAGTTGTTGAAACCTACCTACATTGGTCTCTTTCCATCTCCCATTCATGGCTTATTGGTCTTGTTTATATTCATGCTTTGAATATTGCCCCCATCATTCTCCCCAACTTCCATTCCATTCCTCCCTTTGAGGCCTAGCTTAAGTCTCATTTCCTCCATAAAACCTTCCCTTACCCCACAGAGGATGTTTTCCTTTTCTAGACTTCTATAGTACTTACTTTACATCGTAAAGTCTTAGATTGGTGGTTAAGAGACTTGGGTTCTATGCTTAGCTTTAATAACATCTGTGACTGTGACAATGAACAAGACATTTCACTTCTCTTGGACTCAACTTTTCAACTGCAAAAGAAGATGATCAGATTAAGTAATGTCCAAGGGAGGTACTTAATCGGTCTAAATTCCAGAAATGGATGTTTCAGCAGTTGATGATGTATGCCTTAGGTAGGGCCTGTGTTTCCAGGGATAGTGCAGTGTTTTGTGAGTCATAGCATTATAGGATCATGGATTTAGTTAGAGCTAGAAGTGACCTTTGAAGTCACTGAGTCCAAACCTTTCATTTTACTGATAAGGAAGCCATGGCCCAGGGAAGTCAAGAGACTGACCCAAGATGACACAAGCATAAATGTAAGAGGCAGAGTTTGGATCCAGGTCATTTTTTCTTTAAGTCTAATGCTCTACCCACTACTATGAGAATCCAGGTACGAAATACCAATTTTTTTTATTCTAAGTATCATAATGCTATGAGGTAGTGTGGAGGGGTAGATAGAGAACTCGATGCCAGTAAGAATTGGGTTCAGGTCTTGTCTCAGACACATGCTAGCTGTTTTATTCTGGGCAAGTTTCTTAATCTTTCATAGGTCTGGGCTAGTCTGTAAGACAAAGTTGCAGAGACGGTATCAGCCCATATTGATAGAGAGGATTTCCTCACCTGGGAGTCTCCTATGCTAATGAAATCCCAGGTTCAATCCCTATCCTTGGAATCAATCAATCAATAAGTATATTAAATGCCTCCTGGGATGTCAAACACCCCTGTTGTGGTCTTTCAAGACTTAAAACCATATAGCAAGACTTAAAACCTTTGAGCCAGCAACATTACTACTAGGCATATTTACAAAGATGATTAGGGAAAAAGGGAAAAAAAGCCTGTATGTTGTAAAATGTTTACAGCAGTTCTCCTTGTGTTGGCAAAGAACTGGAAATTGCAGGGATACCCATCCATTGGTCAATGACTGAACAAAGTGTGGTATATGATTGTGATGGAATACTATTGTGCTATGAGAAATGATGAACAGGTTGACTTCAGAAAAACCTGGAAAGACTTGTATGAAATAATGAAGAGCAAAATGAACAGAACCAAGAGAACATTGTATACAGTAACAGCAATACTGTTTTAAAAATGACTTCGAGTGAGTAAGTTATTTTGTCTATTATAAATACCCAAATTAAATATAAAGGACATATGAAGAAAGATGCTATTTGCATCTAGAAAAAGAAGTGATAAATAGAAATATGTATAGAATGATTTTATACATATATGCATGTATATGTATATATGCATGTCGTGTGTACACACATGTAGGAGTACACATTCATGTACACATACACACATATACATATGCATATACATACACACACACACCTATTTGTATCTAATGGTGGCCATCTCTACGATGAAGGGGGAATATATAAAAAAAGAAATGTACAAGATAACTTTGTTGTATATTTAAAATGAATAGCAAGTTATACATAGTAGATCTTCAGTTTCATGTGTAATCATCTTTTTTATTATACTATGTTATGGAAATACTTGTTTTATTCCATAAATTAAAAATAAAATAAGTTTAAAAAGCATATTGCAATTCACTCTGTTTACTATTATTAGCTTACAGGATTAAAAAAAAATCACTTAGTAGAGCAAAAACCAGTTTTATAAATAGGTTTCCCCCCAATGTGGAGTCTCATGCATATGGTAGGATTATATAGGGTTCTTTGATAAATGCATAAGATGTTTGTCTCACGCCCCAACTCCAATTAGTATAATTAACAAGATGTTCTATACCCTGATACCTTTATTATATGAGAATACCACTTTAACTGAGTTACAAAGTAAATCAGTTAATCAATCAAATAGGTAAACTGAGTATCAAGCACTTTGAGGCTTTGGATAAAATCTGATGATGAAATGGAATTGAATGGAAAAAAATAGACACATCTCTGGGTCTAGGTTTATGACAGAAGAAATTCAAGCAAGAAAACAGGTAATCTTTGAAGAGTCAGATTCTTTCCTCTATAACCAGAGTGTAATAGTGGTGTGGTGATGGGGTGGAGAACTATGTTATTGGAAGGACTAGACTAGAAAAAAAAATCAACCAACCAACCAACCAACCACCACCATTAAATGTATCCATCTTGGGACTGAGAAAGGACAAATTAGGCATGCCAAGACAAGAGAAGTGATAACATTTCCCGAAACCATTTTGTTGAAACAAGAAATTCTAATGAGTTTTTGTAGGCCATCATCCTCTGAACACATTAGAGGATGCTAAGTGGCACAATGAATAGTCAGTCAGCAAAAACTTATTAAGTGCCTAGTATGTTCCATGGCACTGGACCTGAGGTCAGGGAGACTTCAGCTCAAGTCTGGTCTCAGACACTTATGAGCTGGGTGACCTTGGACAAATCACTTGACCTCTATCTACCTCAGTTTTCCTCAACTGTAAAATAGGAATAATAATAATAATAATAATAATAATAATAATAATAATAAACCCTACCTTTAGGGTTGTTGTGAAGATCAAATGATGCAATATTTTTAAAGAGCTTTGCATGTCATATATGTACATATGTGCTTACATTATTATTGTAATTTTCATTACTGTTGCACATACAGAAAATCATCATTACTGTAATCTTATTAATTTAAAAGTGCATTAGACTGAAGATCTGGATGGTTTTTTGACATTGATCAAGTCAGTAAACCTTGCCTGGCTTCAGTTCTCTCACCTATTAAAAAAAAAAAACCAACAACAGGAGTGTTAAGCTAAATCAGCCCAAGTAAATGACCATCCATTGGAGCCTACTTTGTTTAAGATGCTGTACCGAGTTGTTGTCTATTCTTTGTTTTTGAAGAAGACCAATGACACCATGGGTAATGTCTTGACTCATGGGTGAATTGGATTTAAATGAGGCAGAGTTGTATAAAGTCATCAGCCTCACTCTCTCTTCCAGAGCTGTTGAAATCCTGTGGCAGGACAAAAGTGAGGATGACTGGTGATGGTCTGGGATGCATATGGTGACTTAGGCATCTTCTATGTCTGACCAAGTTCGAAGCACTCCACAGCATCTGCTTCATTTGCCTTCATGTCCAATGGAACAAATTGTTCTCATTTGCCCATTCCATGGGGTTGCCTTCACATGCTTGAGGATGACACCTTCTAACTCAGTGGCAGGTTTGAGGCCCATTCATTGGTCTTCTGAGATGGTTTTACCTGGCAGTCAACTCTCACTGTGCTAAGTGCTGAGTATACAAAGAATGAAAAATAGTACCTGGCCTTAAGGAGTTTCTATTTTAAAAGAAGCTGAAGATGTTGACACACGTGAGTAAATACAACTTACTTTGAAGAAGGAGGAAGAACGCATTGACAGGAGGTAGATCAGGGAGCGTTTCCCACAGGAGGTGGCTCCAAAGCAGAGCCTAGAAGGGAGTTTGGGATTTTAACAAGGAGAGGTTCCGAGTTAGTGCGTTTTAGGCTGCTTGACTACTAAACTGCCTTCCAGAGTTAACATTCCATGACCCCACGATGATTACACTGTTCCTGTTTGCTCCATGTTACTTGGTTGCACCCATGCTGGTTGGTCCAATAGTGTTGGATAGAGGAAGGAATGCTGATTGGTAGTTAGAGAACTCACACTCCAACCCTTTTTCTGATCTTTTACTCCCTGTGAGACCTGGACCAGATAATCTCACTTTCCTGAGCCTCAGTTTACTTCGCTTAAAAATGAGGGTTGGGATTCTGATGTCTTTGGCCTCTTCAGCTCTAAATCCCATGAGAACTGACCCTGTGACTGGCTGAGAGGTAAAAAAAAAAATGAAAGAAGCAGTTGTTTCGTCTGAATGATACCAAACAATGGACAGCAGATGGTTTTTATTGCTATAATATGGATTGAAATGGTTTTACTTGTTTCTGCTGGAAAGCTGATATGTTCATATATTTTTCTGGATGAATATTAATTTTGTCAGAGAGATGGTATCTGTGAACAGTTCAACAAATTTATTTGGGTTGAAAATCTTATTTTATTTCTAATATAACCGTGGTTTTAGTTAATGAAAAAAGGTTCTGGTCAAGAATTGCATCCTTTGGAATGAGAGGACCTGAGTTCAAATCCTTTCTGTGATGCTTATACCTGTGTAACCTTGGACAAGTCATTTAACCTCCTGCACCTCAGTTTCCTCATCTGTAAAGTGAGTTGGGGGTTGGACCAGATGACTTCTGAGGTTCTTTTCAGCTCTAAAGTTAGTATCTTGGAATAGATCTGTGATGTCATCCATGTAGGTTGGACAGAGTGGATACAGTGCTGGATGTAAAGTCAGGAAGACCTGAGTTCAAATCCAGCCTCAAACACTTACTAGGTGCATGATCCTGGCCAAATCACTTAACCCTGTTTGTCTCAGTTTCCATGATTGTAAAATGGAGATAATAATTTCCAAGAGTTGTTATGAGGATATATTTGTAATTGTTGTTATTGTTCAGTCCTTTCTTGGTTATGTCCGGCTCTTCATGACCTGAAGAGTAGGACATGACTGAGAAATGACTGAACTGGTAGAAATATTTCAATGGTTTGCCATTTGCTTCTCCAGCTCATTTTTACAGATGAGGAAACTAAGCAAGCAGGGTTAAGTCACTCGCTCAGGGTCACACAGCTAACAAGTATCTGAGGCCAGATTTGAACTCAGGTCTTTTTGACTTCATATCCAGCACTCTACCCACTGTGTCACCTGGAGCACTTTGCAAACTTTAGAGCCCGACATAAATGTTAGCGATGATGATGATGAAGATCAAGATTCTGGAATGCCTGGTGAAGAATGTCCCTAGCATACTTCACCAGGCATTGGTGGATCAGGCTTCTAGTAAAATACCCATACCACAGCAGGTCCAAATTCTGCAGCAGTAAACTCAGTCTCACATGCAAAGGCTTTCACTAGTCTGAAAAAATGCAATGAGGCAAGGAAATTTTATCCAATGAAGTTTATTTTCATTTAATGCCTTATTGTTTTAAAAGACATAAGAAAGGGTGAGGGTGAAGAGCATTAAAATTGGAGTCAGAAGACCCGTCAGTTAGGCCCAGCCCTGCTCCTTCCTGCTTCCGGAACGTTGGGAAAATCCTTTGTCTTCTCTAGGACCTACCTTCCTCCTCAGTAAAACAAGAGGCTTTGACTAAATGCCTTCCAAGGTCCTTTCTAGCTTTAAATCTTGGATCTTCTGATCATTTGATCATCTTCCTCCCCACTTGATCCGAAACTTTCCGTTGCATTTACCACATTCTGCTTTGTATTATAGTTATTTCTGTATGTGTATATTTGTTGTTCAGTCATTTTCAGTCGTGTCTGGCTATTTGTGATCCTGTTTGGGGTTTTCTTGTCAAAGATACTAGAATGGTTTGCCATTTCCTTCTTCAGCTCATTTTACAGATGAGGAAACTGAGGCAAACAAGGTCAAGTGACTTCCCCAGGATCACACAGCTAGTAAATGTCTGAGGCCAGATTTGAACTCATGAAGATGCATCTTCCTGACTCCAGGCCCAGCTATCTAGTCACTGCACTAACTGTATATATACATTTATTTCCTATTGGGTTATAGCTCCTTGAGGTCAGGGATGGTGATTTTTTTAATGTTTGTTTCTATAGAACCTAGAACAGTGTCTTTCATATAGCCAGCTATTAGGAAAAACTGATGATTGCATAGAGCTGAGCCTCCTAGTTCTCTCTTATATAGGCAGAGTAGATATTGGTACTCCCATTGCACGGATGAGGAAAGTGGGGCTCAGAGGTGAAAAGTGAATTATTCAAACTTATGAGATTTGCTAGTGGCTGAAATGAGCCTGAAAGCCATGACTCAGTCTCATCATTACTCATATTCGTTATATCATCTAGCAGTCTTACCACACTGTTCGTTGTGGTTTTCACTATGATCCATCTTCATTTCCATAGTCAAATCAATTGTGTGGTAATTGACATCAATAACAAAAATGAATGAAACAAACCAATTTGCCTTGTCACATGCAGTACAGCCGGTTCAAATAGATGGTCATGCCTCAGGCCCAAGTAAATTGTTAAAGTAATATAATAAACATGAGATTGTTTAATGTGAAGGCCTTGAGTTTCTAATTCATTGTTGACTTCACTAAATGAAACCATATCCTTTATTTTTCCAGGTCAAGAAAACACTCTATGTGTAGACATACTCCATTCATGGGCTATGTTATCTTGAAGGAGACAGACTGGGAATTCTCTCCTGCGGATCACCTGGATGAGGTACTAAGATTTTCTTAATCCTGAAATAATTCCTGTTGGTGAGCAAGTCAGGAAATTCTGAAGTCTTTTCACAGCACTGGGTCACATTAAATGGGAATTTGAAGATCCCATTTGAAGCTGCCTTCTGACATGCTGTAAACTTAGGGAAAGAGATGTTTTCAATTTTACTGATGGATTCAAAAATAACTTATGTCAGGATACCTGCCTTTAGGTGTCATGGAGATAGTCACTGGTTAGCTTATATGAACTCTACTTCTTCATGAGTATGGGACTTGGAGTGCAGATGTCTGGGTTCAAGTTCCACCTTTAACCATTACAAATTACATGACTTTAGGCAAGTCTAACTTTCTATCAGTCTGTCTGTCTACCTCTCTATAATAATATTAATAGCTAATATTTATATAGCATATACTATGTGCTAGGCACTGTGCTAAGCACATTGAAAGTATTATCTCATTTGATCCTTACAACATAAGCCTGGGAGGTAGGTGCTATTATCCCCATTTCATAGATGAGGAAACTAAGGGGCAAACAGAGGTTAAGTGACTTTCCCAGGGTCATACAGCTAGTAAGTATCTGTAGGCTGGACTTGAACTCAAATCTTTCTATTCCAGTATTCCAGGGCAGACACTCAATCCACTGCCCTCAATCTCTCTGTCTCTCTCTTTTCTCTCTGTCTCTGTCTGTCTCTCTCTTTATCTATCTCTGTCTCTTTTCTCTCTCTGTCTGTCTGTCTGTGTCTCTAACTCATAGGCTCTCCTTCACTTAACTTCTTCAAACATAGACTTGACTCCTTGATAGATATGTTTTAGAGCAGACTTTTTCCCAGGGAGATATGGATTATATGCCCATTGAGGTCCTTTCCAGCTCGGAGATCTCAAGATTCTCTGGTTTTGTGATTCTGCCAGGCAAACTTTGGTGAGTATGGCTAAGCTTCGGGCACACATGCCAGTCCTTGCCCTTCCACTGCCCCAATTCAAGTGGCCCATGAAGCTTGTTCTCTCCCCCAGCTGAACCTCCGCTGAACCATTGATTCAAACTGTGAGCACTACAATTGAGGATATCTAAAAACAGAAATGTGAAACCTGGGACATTTTGGGGCCTGATATAAATACAATGGCAGGAGCCTTGTAGCCACAACCATTTAACCTTTTATTCTTAGATAGACACTAGTAGGGGTGTGGAGTCTGGGCTGTGTTGTCATTATGTGTATTGAAATCCTTGTCTTCGGGATTTAACCTAAAGGCTTTTTTCCCCCTCTAAAACAATAGAAAATCTTGCTAAAGTGTATTGTGTATTTGTGTTTATGTGTATGTGTGCATGATCTAGCTAATTATGACAAACACAGATCCTGATACATGATAGTAACTCTATAGCAACTTGGTTATAGTTTGTCCAAAAATGAGTCACCAGTCTGCAGTGGTTTTTGTTTTCAATAGTATAAACCTTCTCAGATTGACTTGACAATCTGAAATGAATTCTGGATTCCAGAGTTCGATATAGTCCTCTCAAAATATATCAGAGTCTAAATCTGAATATGTCGTGTCTTCTACATTTTCAGTCTTCATAATTCAAAAGTGACACTCTATATTAAGCACATACACAATCCATCTTGATTTTTTCTATGTGTGTGTATTAGCTCATTCTTCCTCAGTTTTCAGTTATATCATTTTGAGAAATTTTGCTTGTGCCTGGGGAAACATGGTCACTCTAATTAGCAGTAAATCCACATTTTTGCTCTATGATGGGAGAGGACTGGGAAATAATTGTTGATAGATGAACTGTACTAGCAAGCATGGGCAATTAGGAGACTTTATATCTTAGCTTGACAAGTTTATTTCAATGTTGCCTTGAAGGAAACCACACCCATCAGAGGAGAAGCTCAGGGGCTGCATTTTTTGTGGGTTTACTGTTGATCTCTGTTTCCTGATACAAGAATTTCCTATAATTGACAATCAGACTGGTGATATACAGGATGCTTTAGTCTAAATATCTTAAGGTGCTTTTTTTTTTTTGAAAATAGATTTCCTTAATTGAATCAACAGTAACATGAGACTGGAGTTAAATGCAAACAGCTCAAATGCATAAAAGTAAAGGCAAGTAGGAGTTGGGGCAGTGTTTTTAAGGGACAGAAGGTTAATGTGAGTATTGAGATTATTTTTTACGAAAATGAAAACAAATCTCCTTGGTTGAGGAAACAGTGGCTCATTCGGCCTGCATCACCCAGTTTGTGTGGCCCTATTTCCCCCAGCCTCTTGATGGTTGACCATTTCTCTCATCTACTTTGCATATGCAGACCGACAAAGTGACTGGTTGGTTCATGGATCACCCTAAAGATGGAGGTAGGCTGATCCTGAAAATTTTAATCAACTCTAGATTCAGGCACAAACAGGTTATTTGGCCTCCTAGTTGAGATGTGGTTGGAATTAAGTTCAGAAAGCCTTGCTGTTGGGTTGGTAGGAAGGGAATTCCATAAAGGTAATAGGCAGCAGTGACTTGTGCTAACACACAGGATGAGAATCTGGTGGAGATGATTCTATGGATCTGAAGAACATTGCAGGGATCTCTGAGTCTGGCTTCTGTTCCTTTTCAGTTCAACCTTTGCTAAGTGCCTACTATGGGCATGGTGGAGAGGAGCCAAGGCACATCTGGATAGAGTGAGTGTGGGACTTGGAGTCAGGAAGCCCCAAGTCTAAACCAATTTCTTTATCACTTTTCTGCCTGTAAGGTGTCATGAAGGAAGGGATCAGGAAGGGGAAGTTACAGATCTATAAGCCTCTCCATGTTACCAAGGGGCCCCTATACTGAGTCGAAGTCTATTGTGTGTGTGTGTGTGTGTGTGTGTGTGTGTGTGTGTGTGTGATAGAATTGTATGCTCCTTCCTGGAAGGCACTTTTGTTTCCACAATCTCATCACCTAGCATAGTACCTAGCACATAGTAGGTGTGTAATAAATGCTTATGCATTAAATAAAATAGATACCTACAGAGATAGCTAGCTAGTGAGAGGGATGGATGGATGGATAATAGATATTTATTAAGCATTTATTACATTTCAGTATTGTGGAAGCATACTAAGTACTAGAGATATATAGAAATACATAATTGTAGATATAGGTATGGGTGATATGTTGATAGAGATAGAGATCTGGTCAGTAAGAGAGGTAACATTCTACTTTCTACCATTAAATTCCTTTCTATTTATTTTGTACACACACATACATATATAAACAATATGACTATATACATATAATATCTATATCATCTATCTATCTATCTATCTATCTATCTATCTATCTATCTATCTATCTATCTATCTATCT
>NW_020954625.1:20863386-20871331 GCF_900497805.2 Vombatus ursinus | reverse complement strand
TCTATCTATCTATCTATCTATCTATCTATCTATCTATCTATCTATCTGTCTTCTATATGTGTATACTTGTACCCAAGTTGTTTCCCTCATTAGAGTATAAGCTTCTCTGAAGCAGGAACTGTTTTATTTTCTTTGTGTGTCCCCCACTTAGTACTTAGTAGGTCCTTAAGGAATGACCACCAATTGATGGATTGGGTTGGTTGGGTCCAGCAGCCACCCGTGTCCTACATGGTCTTCCATATGTCACACATGCTTGTTGAGTGATCCTCTGAGTTCTTCTGCTTACATTCTAGAAATGTACTAAGAGGACATCACTGTAACTGAAATGCTGTAGAATAGCATTGGCTCCTTAGGGTTTGATGGCCAGCCCTGCCTTGATTCTCTTGTTGCCCTCTCTGATTTCTGCCTCACTAGGTATCAAAAACCTGTTTTTCATATGTTTCCCCCTTTAAATGTACTTAATTCCCAAGTTAGTTAATACTGTATTTTCTTGCATTGGATGATTCTTTTCCAGGAGCATTTTGAGCTGATCCCTCGTTATGTTTCTTCGAACCTGAATGATCAAGGAGGAAGCGTCCAGGGCCTCGCCAGCCAGTCTGCCTGGTCCACTGGGCCTGGGCTGCCTTGCCCCTGGGGGTCACTAATGGCTGATGCTCCTCTAATTATAGCCGTGTTTCTTTCTGGGCCAGTTAATGGCCTCACCGCAGGGGGTGACTCCACTTCCTGACTAAGAACCCCCGTTCATTACTTTAAGCCATACATCAGAAGCCTCTAGCTTCATACTAACCCAGGACACCCCACTTTCCAGGTCTGCGGCAAAGCCTTCCTTCTTTAGCCATATAGTCTGTGGATAATGAGGACTTATTAGAAGCCGAAGATATGAAAAGCCCCAATGAAGATATATGTGATCTAGGACAACAAGGAGTCATTTATGATGCTGAGTGAAGAAAACCCGGGAAATTCCAGTCCAGTGATTCTTACCTCCACTGCTCTCTCAAAGGATTCTCCTCCCTCTGTCCTTTACTCAGTTCCCCTAGAAGATTTTGGGGCCCCATGAATTTCTTGCCACCTGAGTTACCCCGGATCTACCTTGTTTGTATGGAGTTGTTTGCATGGTTTCTTTCCCGTTAGATTGGGAGCTCCTTGAGGGCAGGGGTGTGTGGGCTTTTCTTTGTATCCCTAGGCACTCTAACATAGTGCCTTGTACATAAGAAAAGAGACACAAATACTTGTTGCCTTCCCTTGTCCTGCTCCTGAATGAAGCTAGGTGGCTCAGGGGAGACAATGCTTGGCCAGGAGTCAAGAAAACCTGAATTCAAATATAGCCTCAGACCCTTACTATCTGTGAGACCCTGGGCAAGTCATAACCTCTGATTGCCTCAGTTTTTTCAACTATATATTGGGGATGAAGATAGCACCTACCTCCCAGAGTTGGGAAGATGAAATGAAATAATTGAAAGTGCTTTGAAAGCCTTAAAGCACTACGTATGTATGAGTGCTTAACATAGTACTTGGCATATAGTGAACACCATATGAATATTAGTTATTACTATTGTTGTTGTTATCAACCAGGAAGTCATTTTCTGGGTAATTTGGGTGAAACCCAAGCAAAAGAGTAGTGAGTTCCCCATCACTAATGTTATTCAAGTGGAGGCAAGATAAGAAGGTGGGAATGCTGAAGAAGGATTTATTGAAATAGTCACGTTTGGGGCATGTGATCTTTTGGTCCCTTCTAGCTCCGAGATTATATGAATTTTTTTATGAAAACACAGATAGGAAGTGGAAAGAAGGTGAGAATGAATCATCACTTAACCTGGCTTAGAGAGCTCCTAGATTGATCTACCCATTAAGTCCTTTCAGGATCTTTTTCTGCTTATAACAGTTCCATAATCTCTGGAGACTTCACAGAATCTTAGAGTAGAAGCTGGAAGATATCCAGACATCATCTAGTATAAACTCCCTAGTTTATAGATGAGGAAACTGAGGCCCAGATCATCTAAGGGACTAGCCCAAGGTTACCCAGCTAGCAAGTGACAGAAAGAGGCTATTAACCCAGGTTAGACAATGTATGCAAAGGGTTTTGTAACCCTCAAAGTGCTGTATAAATGTGAGCAGTTGTTGTCACATACTGTGGATAAACTTAGTTATTTGCATGTTATCTTCCCCTTTCGAAGGTGAGCTCCTCCAGGCTTGGGTAGACTTTTGCCTTTCTTGGTATCTTCAGAGCTTAGCACAGTGCCTGGCACACAGTAGGGTCTTAAATGCTGTATGATTACCTGACATGTCAGAGTTGGGCTTTGAACTAGAAATTCAGTACCCTTCCTACTGCTCCAGGATCCCTTCCTTTTCCTCCTTTTCCTTCCTCCTTATCAGGAAATGTCTCTGCTAGATACGTCCAAGTTCCATGCCTATCCATGCCAACACCTGTTTCTGTCATCTTGGTTCAAACTGTACAAGTCTTATTTTTTTTTCCTCTTTGATAGTTCTTTACGTACTTAAAAAAATACTATTTTACTTTTTCTAATTACATGTAAAGACAGTTTTCAATATTCATTTTTTAAATAAAATTCTGAGTTCCAAATTTTTTCTCCCTCCCTCCCTCCCTCCCTTCCATCCCCCCAGCCAAGACAACAAGCAATCTGACATTGATTATACATGTGCAATCATGGAAACATATTTCCTTAGTCATGTTGTGAAAGAAAAAAAAAACAGAAAAAAGAGAAAAACCATGAAAAACAAACAAGAAAAGTGAAGATAGTACGTTTTGATCTGTATTCAGACTCCGTAGTTCTTTCTCTGGATGTGGATAGCATTTTCCGGCATGAGTCTTTTGGAATTGTCTTGGATCGTTGTATTGCTAAGAAGAGCTAAGTCAGTGACAGTTGATCATCACATAATGTTGCTATTACCGCGTACGATGTTTTCTTGGTTCACTCAGTATCAGTTCATGTAAGTCGTTCCTGGTTTTGTTTTTTTTTTTTTTTCTGAAATCCATCTTCCCATTATTTCTTATAACACAATAGTATTCCATTACATTCATATACCACAACTTGTTCAGCCATTCCCCAATTGATGGGCATCCCCTCAGTTTCCAAGTCTTTGCCACCACAGAAAGAGCTGCTATAGATACTTTTTTTTTTTTTGGTACATGCGGGTCCTTTTCCCTTTGTAATGATCTCTTTGGGATACAGACCTACTAGTGGTATGGCTGGGTCAAAGGGCATGAACATTTGCTTTGGGCATAGTTCCAAATCGCTCTCCAGAATGGTTGGATCAGTTCACAACTCCAGCAACAACACATTAGTGTCCCAATTTTTCAACATCTTCTCCAACATTTATTATTTTCCTTTTCTATCATATTGGCCAATCTGATAGGTGTGAGGTGGACTTCAGAGTTATTTTAATTTGCATTTTTCTAATCAATAGTGATTCAGAGGATTTTTTTTTTCATATGACTATAGATAGACAATTTCCTCATCCAAAAACTGACTGTGCATATCCTTTGACCCTTTATCAATTGGGGAATAAATTATATTCTTATAAACTTGACTCAAATGTCTGTATATTTGAGAAATGAGACCTATCAGAAGCACACTGTAAAAACTGTTTCCCATCCTTTTGCTTTCCTTCTAATCTTTGCTGCTTTTAATTTAATGTAATCAAAATTATGCATTTTGCATTTCTGCGCCTATTTTTCCAAATAGTTTATATAATATTGGAATTGATTGTTTTTTAAATGTTTGGTAGAATTCACTTGTAAATACCTATGGCCCTGGAGATTTTTTTCTTAGGGAGTTCTTTGATGGTTTGTTCAATTTTTTTTTCTAAAATTAGGTTATTTAAATATTTTATTTCCTCTTCTGTTAATCTGGGTAATATATATATATATATATATATATATATATAGTAAATATTCATTCATTTAACTTAGATTGTCAGATTCATTGGCATACAGTTGGGCAAAATAGTTCCTAATTATTGCTTTAATTTCCTCTTCAGTGGGTGAATTCACCCTTTTCATTTTTTGATACTGGTAATTTGTTTTCTTCTTTCTTTTTTTAATCAAATTAACCAAAAGTTTATCTATTTTTTTCCATAAAAGCAGCTATTAGTTTTAGTTATTAGTTCAAAAGTTTTCTTACTTTCAATTTTGTTAATTTCTCCTTTAATTTTTTTCAGAATTTCAAATTTGGTGGTTAATTGGGAATTTTTGATTTTTTTTCTTTTTCTAGTTTTTTTTAATTGTATGATCAATTCATTGATCTGGTTTTTCTTTGTTTTATTCATGTCAGCATTTAGAGATATAAAACTTCCCCTAAGTACTACATTGGCTGCATCCCATAAATTTTGGTATGTTGTCTCATTATTGTCATTCTCTTTGATGAAATTATTGATCATTTCTATGATTTGTTGTTTGACCCTCTCTAGAATTAGATTATTTAGTTTCTGATTAATTTAATCTATCTTTCCATGACCCTTTATTGCATGGAATTTTTATTGCATCATTATCTGAAAAGGATGCACTTAATATATCTGCCTTTCTACATTTGAATGTGAGGTTTTTATGCCCTAAGACATGGCCAATTTTTGTGGATGTGCCATGTACCACTGAGAAAAAAGCATATTCCTTTTTATTCCCAATCAATTTTCTCCAGAGGTCTATCATATCTAACTTTTCTAAAATTCTATTCACCTCCTTAACTTCTTCCTTGTTTATTTTCTGGTTTGATTTATCTAGTTCTGAGAGGGAGTGGTGGTTGAGCTTCTCCACTAGCATAGTTTTGCTGTCTATTTCTTCCTGTAACTTACTTAACTTCTCCTCTAAGAATCTGGATGCTATACCACTTGGTGCGTATATGGTGAGTACCGATATTACTTCATTGTCTATGGTAACTTTCAGCAAGATGCAGTTTCCTTCCTTGTCTCTTTTAATTAGATCTATTTTTTGCTTTTACTCTGTCTTAGATCAAGATTGCTACCCCTGTTTTTATTTATTCATTTAGTTTTATTTCAGCTGAAGCATAATATATTCTGCTCCAGCCTTTTACCTTTACTGTGTTTGTCTTTCTGTTTCAAATGTATTTCTTGTAAACAATATATTGTAGAATTACGGTTTTTAATCCGCTCTGCTATCTGCTTCCATTTTTCGGAAGAGTTCATCCCATTCACATTCACGATTATGATTACTGTGTATTTCTCCCCATCCTATTTCTTCCCTCTGTTTATTCTCTCTCTCCATCTGTCTGTCTGCCTCTTTCTGTCTCTGTCTCTCTCTCTGTCTCTGTCTCTCTCCCTCTCTCCCCTTTCACTCTGTCCCTCCTCATTAGTGTTTTGCTTTTAACCACTGCCTCCTTCAATCTGCCCTCCCTTCTATCACTGCCCTCCCTTTTCTTTTCTTGTCCCCCTCCTATTTTCCCATAGGGAAGATAGATTTTTTTTTTACCCAACTGAGTGTGTATGTTGTTCCCTCTTTGAGCCAAATCTTATGAGAGTAAACAGTGTTCACACCTCCCTTCTTTCCCTCACAGTTATTTATCTTTCATGCCTCTTTGTGTGATACAATTTACTCCATTCTGCCTCCCTTTTCCCCCTTCTCCCAGTATTATCCCTTTTCACCCCTTAATAACTTTTTTTTATTCATTGCATCCAAATCAACTTATACCCACACCCTCTGTCTAAGTATACTCCTTCTAACTTCCCTAATAGAAATATAGTTCTTAAGAATTACAAGTAATGGGGCAGCTAGGTGGCACCGGCCCTGAAATCAGGAGGACCTGAGTTCAAATCCGGCCTCAGACCAAACACTTGACACTTACTAGCTGTGTGACCCTAGGCAAGTCACTTAACCCCACTTGCCTAAAAATTAAAAAAAAATTACAAGTATTGTCTTCCCATGTAAGAATGTAAACAGTTTAACCTTATTGCATACCATATTGTTTTTTTTTCTTTCCTGTTTATCTTTTTATGCTTCTCTTGAGTCTTGTATTTAAAGATCAAATTTTCTGTTCAGCTCTGGTACATCTGGTTGCTAGCTTTTTTACCTCCCTTTCCATTTGGCCAATTTTATTTTTTTAAGGAGTTGTTTCCTTTGGTCAATTTTTGTGCTTCCTTTTCCAAGTGTTGACTCTTTTTTATAATTCTCTTGCATACCTCTCATCAGGAAAGTTTGGAAGTCCCTTATTTCACTGAATGTCCATCTTTTACCCTAGAAGATTATGCTCAGTTAATTAATTAGGTAGTTAATTCTTGGTTGTAATCCAGTCTCCTTTGCTTTGCAAAATATTATATTCTAAGCCCTTCAATCATTTAATATAGAAGCTGCTAGGTCTTGTGTAATCCTGACTGATTTTTAAATTGTTTCTTTCTTGCTTCTTGCAGTATTTTCTCCTTGACCTGATAGTTCTGGAATTAGGCCCCAATGTTCCTTGGAATTTTCATTTTTGGATCTCTTTCAGGAGGCGATCGGTGAATTCTTTCAATGATTATTTTATCCTCTGGTTCTAGAATATCAGGGCAGTTTTCCTTGTTAATTTCTTGAAAGATGCTGTCCAGGCTCTTTTTTTTTTTATCATGGCTTTCACATAGGCCAATAATTCTTAAATTATCTCTTCTGCATCTATTTTCCAGATCAGTTATTTTCCCAATGAGATATTTTCCATTTTCTTATGTTTTTTTTTTGATTCTTTAGATTTTGTTTGATTCTTGATTCCTCATAGAGTCATTAACTTCTACTTGCCCAATTCCAATTTTTAAGGAATTATTTTTTTCAGTTAGCTTTAGTACCTCCTTTTCCATTTGGCCAATTCTACTTTTAAAGGAGTTGTTTTCTTCAGTGGATTTGTTTTTCTTCCATTTGGACAATTCTAATTTTTAAGGAGTTGTTTTCTTAAGTCTTTTTTTTTTGCTTTCTTTTCCAACTGTTGACTCTTTTTTTCATAATTCTCTTGTATAACTCTCATTTATTTTTCCCAATATTCTTCTACCTCTCTTACTTGATTTTTAAAAACCTTTTTGAGTTCTTCCAAGAGGACTTTTTAAGCTTAAGACTGAATTATATTCCTTTTTGATGCTTCACACATAGGCATCTTGGCATTGTTGTCTTCTTCTGAATTTGTGTTTTGATCTTCGTTGTCACCATAGTAGTTTCCTATGGTAAGGGCTCTTTTTTGCTTAGTTTTTAAAGATGAGCTCTGTTCCTGGGATGCAGGGGGTACTGTCCCAAACTTTTTGCACTTGAGGCCAGGTGCCTCATCATTGGATTTCTGTGATGGGGTATGTGGGGCTGGTGACTTGCCCACTGTGCTAGAGTAGCCCATCCTTAAAACGTCTATTGTGCCCTGGGTTCTGGGGCTGGTAGTTTTTCTACTGCACTGGAGCTGGATGCCTAACAGTTGGCCTGCTGTATCACTGGCCTGCTGAGCCAGGACCACATGGCCTTGGGTACTGATCTGTGCTAAGAGCCTTTCACTGGCTTGCCTGGACACTGCCTGTGCTGGGCTCTGCTCCCCTTTTACCCAAGTGAGACAGACCTTTTCTGATCTCCTCCTAAGTTATCTTGGACTGGAAATTTGTTTCACTCTGTGAATTATTTTAGAAGCTTGATTTAATGTTGTTTCCAAGGGAAACCAGGGAGAGCTCAGGCAACTTCCTGGCTTCTCTCCACCATCTTGGCTCCCAGAGCCTCTTTAAAAGAAGTCGATGTCATTAGAGGGAAGCTCACGGACATCTTCCAAAGTCATGATTAGATAAAAGAAGTGAAGGGATGGTGTTTCTTAACATAATGTTTACATTGTTCACAAAATATCAGAAATGGAAGGGAGCTCAGAAGCCCAGCCTATACCTGAATAGAGCACTTCTCTGCAATATCAACAATACCACTCTAATCCCCCTATCTTTAACACACACACACACACACACACACACACACACACACACACACACACAC
>NW_020954625.1:20833060-20863376 GCF_900497805.2 Vombatus ursinus | reverse complement strand
CACACACACACACACACACACACACACACACACACACACACACACACCAATGCATAGGAGAGTAGGCTGATCTTTCTCAGATTAAGGAGTAATGTCCACTATGTTTTATTAAAAATAAAAAAGACCTCCAAGTGCGAAATCACTGCCACTTAAACTAATCGATCCTACTTTGAGACAGCTCTAATAGAAAGTTTTTTTCTGCCCTTACAACAAGTCTATATTATGTGTCTCTACAGCTTCACACATTGTTCTTAGCTTTGCCCTCTGGGGATCAGAAGAAGTCTACACCCTTTTCCATGATGGCTAGCATGTCCTCCAAAAGTCTTCTTTTCTCTAGGCTTATACATCTCTGCCATGTTCTCTATATTTCTCACTCATCTTGTTTTCTCCTTAATATACTTTCCCATTTGTCACCTTCTTCTTAACTTTCAGTGCCCACAATTCAACATGGGACTTGAGATATATTCTGACGCTAACCTAGCAGAAGATAACAGAGCTATTTATCTTTCTTGCTAATTTGTGAAGTGCCTAGATATGGCAGCCTGTCCTGAACATGGCTGAACATTCATGCCCTGGTCATTGAAGTGTTATTTAAGATGCAGTAATGACTAGATTCAGTAAGGCTGCCCTGTGGTTTTCAAAGGATCATGTTATGCATATCTTAGTACTCAGACAGAAAGAATAAGACTTGTTTATGTTCATTGTAGGGAGAATGACTGTTGGAAAGTTCTAGATGTTAAAATATCATAAAATACATCAGGGACCCTTTTTTGCAGTTATACAATTCAACTTTGGACAAGGAATCTCTGCTGACCTTTTACTGCTTCTCCATACTCTCAACCTCTTCTCAGGTATGACACACTTGTCTGGGAAAGTCTTGTATGCTGCACATACATTCTGAGGTCAGTGGACAGAGTGATTTTAGTCCTCAGGGAATTTGAACAAAATCTCAGCATATAGTGACTGTGGCTTTTTTTATGAAAAGGAAAATTTGAAGAATGAATAAATTCAGCCCGATGTTGGAACATTTACTGAGCATTACTAATCTAAACACATTGTGATGTCATGAAAGCATGACTGAAAAGCTCTTTTGTGTTAACAGATTTGGGAGCATTCCAAGGGGTAAGTGATGAAGTTTTACTAAACTCCTGACCCTTTGAAAAGGGTATTGAGTTATAACTTGTTGTGTTTTGTGGTTCAAAAATATTTAATTCAAAGGAATACTTTTCCTTACTATTCTGGAGAATTTTCCATCCTTTGTCTTCACTTTGTCCTTAGAAGAACTCTGTCTTGAAGACTTTTTTGGGGGAGGGTCCAATAGGCTTCCTTTAGGGTCCCTATGGCTTAACAATGGTAAGCCTACCCTGCTCATATGAGACCAAGACAAAAAGATTGAAGACTAGCACTTAGACCAAACCTTTATTAACAATTTGCAGGGGGTAGAATGTCAGTTGTTTTCAAAGTCATCCAGGGCACTACAAGGAAAATCCAGCATAATCCAATGCAATCCAATGCAACATAACCATATGCAATCTGATCCAATGGAATCCAATACAACACAGTACAACTCAATGGAATCCATTCCAATGGAATCCAGTATAACATAATCCTGTACAATGCAATCCAGCCAAATTTAATTCATCCTAATTCAATCTAGTCCAATGCAATCCATTCCAGTGCAACTCAGTCCAATTCAATATAATTCAGTTCAATGCCATTTAATTCACTTTGAATCACTGCCACAAGCCTTTACTGTGACTATGTTCAAGGCAACCAACTCTAGGTACTAGGGATATAAAAGTCTGTCCTGAAGAAACTTGCATTCTTCTGAGGAAAAAGAACACGTTCAGGGCTAAGAAAATGTGAAGTCTATGCAAAGTTATGCAAGAAATTTGAAGAGGGAGAGAACATTTATAATTGAAGGTAGAGAAGTGGACAATGGACAGGGGCTGGAAGAAGTGGTGGTGAAATATATTCATAACCTGGGAGGCAGCCTGGGAAAGTTTAACAGATTTTCATACCAATCAACTTTGAAGCATTTATTAAACGCTTGTGGTAGGCATTGTGTTAGACACTGAGGATACACAAACAAAGCTTAACAATTCCTGCTCTCAAAGAGCTTACATTCTAATGGTGGAGACAGCATGGACATCTATAAGGATATACCTACCTATAGGGATAGGTAGCGGTAAAGGAGAAGGCACCAGCAGCTTGGAGGGGGGCAGTGTTGGGGGACAGACAGCAAAAGTCTTCATGAAAAAGATGGTGGTTAAGTTGAGTTTTGAAAGAACAAATGGATTCCAAGAGATGTGTCATCTTCACCATTGATCAAGTCAGTCTCTGACCTCAGGGGATTCATGGAATACAAAAAAGCAAACAGATCAACACATAGAAGGTAATTTGAGGAGGGAGAGAGAAATAAAGGGGGGGGGGATGAAAGAATAAACAAGCTTTAAATGCTTACAAAGGTCAAGATGGTGATGATGGTTTCTGCCTTTTCTCTCTCCCTCAGGGTGCTGGATGCTTCAATTTTGATGAGAAAACACCCTTCCCCGATGCATGTTGACACCTGTTTCACAATTTCTAGACAAAGATTGCTGCCAGGATCACTGCGAGTTGGCCAGGATCATATAATCTGTGGGTAGAACTTGGACCCAAGTTTTGCTGGCTCTTGATCAAGAATTGGAAGAGATTTCCAAGGTCTCTTAGCTAGTTCTCCCCCTTCCTTTTTACAGTTGAAGAAACAGAAGCCCAGAGCATTTAAATGATTTGCCCAAGGTCTGCTAGGTGCTAAGTCTCTGAGGAAGGATTTGAATCTCTTCTTTGACTCCAAAATTCATTCTCAGAATCCATCTTTCTGCTCTGCCTTGCCCCTTATTGTACTGCACATAATATTCTGATTATGGTTGTGAGGTCACCTGGGTTGACTGATTTCTTTAAAAAAGACAAAGGAGGTGTCCACATCTGCTGTGGGTGGTTTAGGAATCATTCTGCCTAGAGCTGGATAAAACAGATGGGTCGAGGCCCTGTGATTCTGGATCCAGGAAATCATAAGTTAGAAAAAGCAAAAGGTCGGATAACCACAGAATATCACAAAGATGCCACAATTGCCCATATATGCCTCATAAATCATGAATCCTCTATTTGAGCTGTTCTGAGAGGGAGCAGTTTTTAAAGACAGAAATATCAGAGCTCCCTCTGCTGTCAGATTGTGGGCACAACACCACCAATTAGCCTAAGATTCCAGACCCAGTCCTCTGCTAGTCAGATCCCTTTCCCACATGCCAGTCTTAACTCCCAAAGGAGGGAAATGTTACAGGGTTTGAAATGGTGGTCAATTGTCCCTTTTTGAGTCAGGGGCCAAGCACACGTCATGGAAATGACATGACCTGCCCTCGCTCTGCCACCCTTTCCCCAGCGTCTCCTTTTCCAAGCTAACTCTCCAACTCAGGAGGAAGGACTTCTGCCTTGGAGCTCGCAGACCTGTAATCTATTTCTATGTCTGTCTCAATGGTAAAATGAGTAGAATAGGATTTATACTGACTGCCTTACACAACAGATGAGAGAGGCATTGTGGTCCTGCAGCATGAACACAGGACCTGTAATTAGAGGATTTGGGTTCAAATCACCACTCTGTGTGACCATGGGCAGATCACTTAGCTTTCTGGGCTTTAAATTCCTTGGCTGTAAAGCAAAAGGGATGAACTCTATGACTTCTTATGTCTCTTGCAGTTCTGACTCTATGTTCTATCAGTATTCTCTAATGGGTGGGAGAATGTACAATGGAATGAATGATTGAACAAGCACTGGTAAGCTGCTACATGCCTGGCACTGTGCTAAGTTCTGGAGATACAAACACAAACACAAAATAACCCCTGTCTTCAAGAATTTACATTCAAATGGGGGAGACAGTATATATAGGAGAGTGGTGGCCAGTAAAGGGTGTTCTGATCATTTTCATCTTGGGAGGCATAGGAGAATGAGTTGATCCATAAAACACAACAGTTGATATGTCCTTTCTGGAAGCAATAGGGCTATTGATTGTGTTCAGAGCAAGAGACAGAAAGAAGAGGGAGTTGCATGGATGCCAGAAAGATGATCAGATGACTAGGTGGGGTATGAATGTGAAGCCTAGACTGAAACCTGGGGTCATCCAGAGAGAAGAGTCTAAATGGGCTATTTTGTGCTTACATAATCACCATTAAAGATGGTGGGGCCTTAGGATAATGGTTTCAAAAATTCCAAAGAGAAGTAGACTAATTTCCATGGGGGCATGGATTTGGGAGGTCCTGCTAGAAGGGGAGGAGCAGGGCAATAGTGTCAGACAGACATTGTAAGATGACCTGGGTGGATGACCGGATGACATGTGAAGGTGATCCATTGTCTGTAGAGTTAAGAGTGCTGAGTTTGAAGCCTACTTCTGACATTCACCATTTATGGGACGTTAGGTAAGGTCACATCTCTTTGAGTCCCAATTCCCTTATTGTGCAAAGAAAGGAGTAATGGTACTTATCTCAATGTGTTGTTGGGAGAAAATGTTCACAAAACACTTGACAAATTTTAAGGCTCTACATGAATGTGAGTTGTTTTTGTTTTTGTTGTTGTTGTTGGATTAGGTTACCTCTAAGGTTGTCCGCATCCTGGAGCCTTCTAGGTGAATGTTTTGGTAGTTTCAGATGTGTCTCTGTGTGAATGATGGCAAGGTCATTTTCAGTGTAAACTCTGAGATGACTCCATTCTGATTTCTTTGGCTCCTAGACACCTTCTTTCCAGCTCAAGTGAAGTATGCTTTGGAGGAAGATAAGAAGTGTTATCAGTAAGTGACTGTCAGGGTCTAGGTGAGCAAGGAGTGAAATGCTGTGACTCAGATGCATTGGAGACCCTTTCTGCAAAGAAGTCTACAAAGCCGCTCTCATCAAGAAGGAGGCAGGGATCAGGTTCCCTTTTCACCTAGGACCCCTTTCTCTTCAGAGAACACAGAAGGATCCCAGAGAAAAGGAAAGTCCTGATTCTAAAATTGTGGCATTGCAGACTAACAGTAGAATGAATATAAAATTCAGATAGAATAAAACTCTCAAATCCAACTCTTGGATCCTTTCCCAAAATTCTGCTATTCAATTCCTAGAATTCTCTATAGATGCTAATTTGTAAATTAGTTTGTACCATAATTAATATAATTTAGAAGATGAATCATAAATCAAAAAGGGGGTCACCCCTTTTAAGATTTTGTGCTGTCAAGTTTGAATTACATTAAATACAAGAAACAGAATGAATACCAACAGACTCCAAACTCCTTGAGGGCAGGAATTGTTTCAAATTTGTCTCTGTGTCACCAGCATCTAGTATCATAGGTGCTTAATAAATGCTTTTTGATTCATTGATAGCTCCTTGAGAGAAGAGACTGTTTTATTGATGTCTTGGTGTTCCTAATATCTAACATAGTTCTTGGCATTTAGGTGGTAGGAAGAAAAGAAATAAGCATTTATTAAGCACCTACTATGTGCCAGGCACTATCCTAGGTGATGAGAATGTTAGTCTGCAAGGCTAATGGAAAACAGTCCCTGTTGTCAAGAAGCTCTTTTAAGGTTCGGGTTGTGGAGGCCAGGAAGATGATGAGTAAGATGGTGCTTCTCTGGAAGAGCATATGGTCTAGAAGGAAAGAAAATCCGTGAATGGAAATCAGTCATGCAGATGTGCTCATGGGAAACACACGGGAGAAAAGGGAACAAAGTTTGATGAGCGTTGCAAAGAAAGGCCCCCGCAGGGGATCAGAGATTACCTGGAGGAGGTAGGGTACAAATACAAGGGAGAGGGCAGTCAGGATGGGAGAAGGACACTCCAGTTGTGGCCAGTGACTTGAACTGAGTCACAAAAGTCCAAAACATTCAACATACTTTGGCTGGAGCTGAGAGTACGTGGAGTAGTATGTATAAGGATGGAAGTGTTCCCTCCCCTCCCTCACCCTCCCAGTCTGTTCTCCCAGCTCATTACACTCGTGGATTCTCTCCTCTCTTCACTGTCTTGCCTCTGGATTCACACATTTCAACAACACTTTCTTCTCCATCCTTGGATCTTTGTCCTTCAGCTGGGTTCTATAGCCTAAAAAATCTTCACTGGACCTTGCTCAACTTAAACTCTCATCTTTGTATCTCTCCTCCTAGTCTTGGCAAAGCAAGAAAACAATGTCTACATCTTCCTTCCTCGTCACTCTCTTCTTGATTCCTTGTAGTTTGGCTTCCAACCTTGCCACTTGACTTTAATTGCTCTCTCCAAGGTTACCCACCACCTCTTAGTGGCTAAATCTTGTGGCCTTTCTCCAGTCATCCTTCCAGACTTTTCTGCAGTTTTTATCACTGCCAACTACCCCCCTCCTTCCTGGTTGATCTCTCCTCCCTTGGCATTCCATGTTTCTTTTCTCTCTCCTGGTTCTTTTTACACACTTGGCCACTCTGTCTCATTTTTTTCTGGAATATTATTTATCTCCTACCCCTAACTGTGGGTATTTCTGAAGGTCCTATACTGGGCTCTTCCTATATTTGGTAATGTTGATGGTCTCATCCATTACCTTAGGTTCAGTTTCTACTTCTTTGCAGAGGTGACAGATTTATATATCCAGCACTAATTTCTTTCTAGAACTCTATTCCCATGTTGTCAAATGTTTGCTTGGCATCTACAACTGGATGTCTCATTGGCATTTCAAAATTGATATGTTTCAGACAAAAGAAAAGTCTCTTTTTTTTTGTCCAAATATGGAGATCCCCTAACCTTGCCTAGCTCTGTCAAGGATACCACCATCGTTCCGGTCACCCAGTTTCACCAGCTCAGGGCCATCCCTGACACTCCTCCCTTCCTCCTCCTTCCCCCATATGGGGTCCTTTACCAAGTCTTGTCTGTTGTATGTCCATAAACATATCTTGCACCCACCTCCTTCTCTCCACTCACATTGTCGCTGTCCTAGTTCACGTCCTCATCACTCCTTGCCTTAAATATTGCAATAGCCTCATAATTAATCTTCATGTTTCTAGCCTCTCCCCTTTCTAGTCTTTCACAGAACTGTCAAAGTAAGCTTCTCAGAACATAGGTCTGACCACGTCACTCCCTTGCTCAAAAATCTTCAGTGGCTGTCTGATACCTGCGGTATAAAATGCAAGCTTGGTCCAGAATGTGAAGCTCTTCATGACCTAAATTCCGGGTTTCAATTTTATCTATGCTGTTTCAGTCCAACTGGACTACTTGCTGCTCTCCACACACAACATGCTGCCTCATGTCATTGCTCCTTTTTGCGCCTTTGGATAATCTATCCTTCATGCTGAGATGCTCAGCTTCCTCATCTACACCTCCTACCATCATTGACTTCCTTTAAAGTCTAGCTTATGGGGCACCTCCTCCAGGAAGGCTCCTTTTCTGATTTCCCTGAGTTGTTGGTCCTGTCTTCCTCATCAAATGCTCATTACTATACATGTCTGTGTGAGAGGCAGCATAGGATAATTCATAGAGAGCCTGCCTCAGAGCCAGGAAGAATGGGGCTCAATTCCCATCTCGGCCAAATATTGATCACATGACCTTAGAAATGTTCCCTATTTTCTCAGTGCCCCAGGGAGATCTCTAAGCCTCTAAGTTCCTGATGAGGTGCTAATCTGCATCAGGGGAGGTAATGTCCATACCAGTATTTCTGTGAACTGATGACATCATAAGTCTAGACCCAACATCCAAATTTATGTGTGTATGTGTAGAATGTAAGCTCCTTGTGCCCAGGTTTTTTTCTTTATCCTACCTCTTTCTTTGCTTTGTTATTAGTTGCTTAATAAAAAATTATTTCAATTAATTAGTCACTTAATAAAAATTATATGTTATTAGTCACTTAATAAAATATCTTTGAAATGGGGCTAATCATAGTATCAATTTCACAGGGCTGCTATTAGGATCAAATGAGATATATTTTTTTTAAAGAATATTGCAGGGGCAGCTAGGTGGCACAGTGGATAGAGCACTGGCCCCGAAGTCAGGACGACCTGAATTCAAATCCGGCCTCAGACCAAACACTTGACACTTACTAGCTGTGTGACCCTGGGCAAGTCACTTAACCCCAATTGCCTAAAAAGAAAAAAATAAAAAAAATAAAATCGCATTGGATTATATTGAAACAGGAAGTCCAGTAATAGAAGGATACTTTTTTTTTCCAATGACTAATTTTATTTACATTGATGTTATGGAAATAGAACACGACATAATAAAAATTGTTTTAGAAAGCTCCTTCAAAGCCTTTTATGCTGACTTTAAAGGAAACAAGCCACAGGCAACAAGAATCAAAACCTAATTTTGAATTAGAAATGCTTTCATGTGAAAGTGATGACTGTGATGCTTCAAATGAGAAAAGAGCAGTGGTGACACGTACAGAGACAAACACTGGAATATGGTCTATTTCTTTGTCCCACAAGGCGACCATTGGGAGGGATCTCAGCTGCAAGGCAACTCTGCTGCCTGACCCTAAGGGAGTCACACATGATTCTGAAGCCTTAGATAATTCTCTGACACAGCCTTTGATTTTCCTTCTCCTGCTTTTCCGACAGTGATTCCTCCACCGAAGCAGTCTTTCTTAGAGCATGTGGCCTAGATCTCACCTTTTCCCTTATTATGTTCCATATCATATCACAGTTCTCTGTGCATGTTCTGCACGTACCTCCACACCTTAGTTGTTTAGTTGTTTTCAGGAAGGTCCAATTCTCTATAACCCCTTTTGGGGTTTTCTTGGCAAAGATACTGGAGCGGTCTGTTATTTCCTTCTCCAGCTCATTTTACAGATGAGGAAATTGAGATAAACAGGGTTAAGTGACTTGCCTAGAGTCACACAGCTAGTAAATTTCTGAGGCCAGATTTGAAATCAGGTCTTCCTGACTCCAGACCAGGCACCCTTTCCACTATACCACCTAGCTGCTCCTTCATAGCCTAACTTTATTGTAAACTTCTCGTAGGCATGGATGGTAGAATTTTTCACTGTCATATTGCTAGTGCAGACTACAGTGCTTTGCAAAAAAAAGCACATTATAGATGCTTGCTAAGTTGTTTAATTGGATTTATTTCCTCAGTGAAAGGCCTCTGTGTGTAGTTCTATGTTTGGTTCACAAAAATGTGTGAGGATTCCTTTTAAACATGGAATCTTGTGGGTATGAATCAAAGGGCACTAATGTTTATTCTATTTCATCTTGAAAATAAAAATGGACTTCCATTTGCTTCTCATGTTCTAATATAATAGTTTCACAAACTATTGTTCTAGGTTCAAGAAAAACCCCTTACACCATCTGCTTCCTTAAAATAACCAGTACCTCCTTTGCATCTTCCTCCTTCAGTCATAGAATCTCAGAGTTGGAAGAGATCTCAGAGGCTGCCTTGATTGATCATGACCTGAAAACAGAACTGTCTCTGTAAGACACCCAATATATGGGCATGCAGCCTCTGTTTGGCCTCCGGTGTGTAGAGCTTACTATCTACTGACACAGACCATTCCATGCTTGGGTGATCCTAGCAATCAGAAACTTTTCTTCCATATTGAGCCTGTTTTCTTCTTTGAAATATTTAGTCATTGCTCCTAGTTTTGGAGTCCTGTGGGCCCATGCAGAAAAAGTCTAATCCCTTTTCTATGTGTCCTTCCTTTAAATAGTTAAAGGTAATTGTCATAACTTGTGTCCTTGAGCCACCTCTTCCCCCCCTCCCCCCATTCACAGGTCTTTTCTTCTTCAGGTTAAATATCGATGGTTCCTTCAAATAATTTTCATGTGGAATTTACTAAAGTCTTTCACCACTCAGCTTTCTCCCTCTTCTGGAAGCTCTCCAGCTGATCAATGTCCTTCCTAAAATGTGGGGCCCCAAACTGAACACAAAATTCTAGATAAGGCTTGACCAAGGCAAAATACAGGGGAACCCTCGCCTCCTTTTCTGCTGTTATCTGTGTCTCTCTTCATACTCCTTGAGGTCATGTTGGCTTCTTTGGCCACCTTTGCCCAGATCCATCATCATCATCATCATCATCATCAAACTAGGAAAATTATTTCTAGTATCCTACACTCCTGCAATTATTGAATCAGACCTCCATGTCCAACATAGAATTCTAAAATCTTTTTTTAATTTGTCTTAGCAAAATTTATAAATTCTACCTATCTCATAAGTCATAACTTAAGATTAAAATAATTTTAATTTTGGATGGGATTTATGTTTTTATTGGCACAAGTAGCTCTTAATGAGGAAACCCCATCTGTCAGTGCAGATTGGTACCTGTTTAAAGACTTACGCCTTTGAAACGTGCCAGGAGCCCTAAGAAGTTGAGTGACATACTTAGAGTCACATGACTAGAATGTATTAAAAGTGGTTCTCAAATCTAGAACTTCCCAACTCCAAGGCCAGAATCTGTCTACTCTAACATTCTACCTTTTTTAAAATAAATAAACCTGGGAAAAATGTTAAAAAATGGAATGGAAAAAGGCAAACCAAATCAGATAAAGAAAGAGGTAGAGATCTCAGTCTTACACAGTCCTATGATCTTAATGACTCTATAATGACCTTGGGGGTCACCTTCCTAGGTTTCTTAACATGTGAAATGAGCACCCAATTGTTGACTTATTTTTCCAGGGTCACAAGAAATAGGGTGAATGAAAAAAGTTGAAAAGTACTTTGAAAATTCAAAATGTTAAATAATAGCCAATAGGTATCCCTATCTTTGTCCCAAGTAAGAGGAAATCGGGTACATAATTAAGAGATTAGTCAGATTCCTTAAATAATGGGGTAACGACTGCCTCAATGGGGAGACAGAATGCTTTCCCATTAATTGGCTAAGATAGAGCTACAGAGAGCAGACTTAGAGCCACTCTCTGATATGCCTATTCTTACCTTTTCCTTTTCAATAAATAATAGAATTCCTGTTAAATCTTGTCTCTTCCTAAGCTGGAAGTCTAACATAGCATCCAAGGGGAGAGGGGGCTGAGCTGATTCTCCTCAGCCCACAAATAGCGACCACAGAAACCACAACACCAAGCCCTGGAGCCAGACAGAAGTGAACCAAACACTTGGGGCCACTGAGAGGGAAATTATGTTCCCACGCTTGGCATCTGGGTCTTGTCGCTGCTAGGCTCATTTTCTGAAAGGTCACAAGTAGTTTATCTACATCTAGATAAAAGCAAAAAAGTACCAGACGAATGGAATCCTGAAAGGATACCAAACATAAAGTTTCAGATAGACACCTATGCACATGTCCATGGAGATAAAGACAGGGGTAGGACCTGAAAATTCATCAGTATAGAGAATGGCCAGGTGAGGCAGTTGCTACAATTTAGAGACTGGAGAGTCACCTGGGGCCCAGAGACTTTAAGTGACTTAGTCTAGATTATATAGGAAGCACCTATCAGAGGCAGAATTTGAACTCAGGACTTCTTGGCTCTGAGGCAGACCTATATCTGCTGTGTCAAACTGCCTCCCAAGATATATACATATACCTATGTATACCATCTGCAATCATGTCTCCATGCATGCATGTATATGGATATAGGAATGTATATAGGCATATGTACCTATATACACACATGTGTATGCACATATATGTAGGAAACACAGAGACATACATACATCCGTGTACATGTGCACACAGATGTGTGTGTATGTCTGCATATATATCACTGTAGCTGAGGTGACCAGGATGTAGTGGATACAGAAATAGCCTCGGAACTAGGTCGGCTTAGGTTCAACTCCTTCTGTGTTTGTGTGACATTGGGCAAATCACTTAACTACTCAGTCTTCTAAACAAGACGACAAATTGCAGAGCAGGCTTTTACCTGCATTGGCACAAGGAGTTTCTGCATCTGAAAGTTGCCCATGTCTATGGAATTCCAGGTTAGTAGTTAGTAGTATTCTCTCCCTCCTCACACTGCCATATCTCTCCAGCTTAACATATCTGCTTACTAGTGACCTCCCCCAGCCCCCACATCATTGAGGGAGAGGCTTATTTTGATTTTATTTTTGTGTCCTCAGCATTTAGAGAGTGTTTGCTACATGGTAAGTGCTTATTTTTTTTTATTCATTTGTTCCTTTACAGAGAGAGAGAGAGACAGAGAGAAAGAGAGAGACAGACAGACAGAGACAGAGAGAGACAGAGAGTGAGAGAAAGAGAGGGAGACAGAGAGAGAGACAGAGAGACAGAGAGACACAGACAGAAACAGACAGATAGAGACACAGAGAGAGACAGAGAGACAAAGAGAGACAGAGAGAGAGAGGCAGAGAGAGAGAGGCAGAGAGAGAGAAGGGGAGATTACACATACACATTTGTAATTCTTTTGGTGTTCCTAGTACAGTTTCTGACACATAGAAAGTACTTAATAAATGCTTTTTCAATCATTCATGTACTTACACACACACACATATACATACATATGTATACATACATATATACATACATATTCATGTGCAGGTAAATATGTACATACAAATCCAGAGAATTCTATATTTGTATCCACAGAACCTAGTACAGGGCCTGGTTATGTGGACATTTACAGCTTGCTGATTACTTGATTTATGTATAGTAGAGACATATACTTATATTCACATACTGATCTTTGGCAATTAAGAACATGTGATTTTGTTGCTGTGGGTTTGGCCTCCACCAGCAATGATTATGACCCTTCTCCAACTTAGTAGATGGGCTTTGAGAGTTGCAAGGACCCAAACAATTTCTCCCTCCTGGTTTGGGTGTGGAGCTGCTGAGCCTCTAGTCCGTAAGGGCATGATGCTTTGTATATAGTGCTCTTTTTACGTAATCCTTTTAATTAAGGCTTATTAGGTTGAAAGTGATAAGTTTCAGTATTGACCTGAGACACCAAAGGAGAATCTGTACCCATTCGTCTGCACATATGTTTATAAGTCACATATATTGTTTTCCAGTCACAAGAGTTTGAGATAATCCCCAAAGTTCTCTCTCCTAAGGGGAAAAAAAAAGCTCAGAAAGACATTTGCGATAGAGCTATTTTTACAGGTGCTTATGCAATGTATGTATATGATAGTTACACAAAAAAGACCCCGAAAAGAGTGGCAGACCCCTATAAAATGATACTGAATCAGTCAGCTGTTTCTTCTGAAGAGAGTGTCTATGAAGGGAAGCCCTGAAGGCATTGTGGGGGATGCATCAGATAGCATTTCTCAGGAGGATTTGTCAGTGTCATTGAGGGTCTATGCCTCTAAATTCATAGCTGGCTTTTAAGAAAGGAATTGGAGTAGAGGGGGTGGAGGACTGACTTTGGAATCTTGATGATTTTGGATCAAATTCTTCTAACACATCCAAGCTGAGTGACAGTGGGGCTTGGCACTTAGCATCTCAATTTAAGAATCATTTATTGAGTTCCTCCTATATGCAAGGCTCTGTACTAGAGGTTGGGAGTACAAAGATTAAATGGAAAACAGCTCCCTCCTGTAAAGAGTGTACCTTTTGAAGGGGAGAGTGGATTTGTGGAGGAGAGAGAGAGATACAGCGATACATAGAGAGAAAGAGAGAGAGAGAGAGAGAGAGAGAGAGAGAGAGAGAGAGAGAGAGAAAGACCGATAAATGGAGGATCAGTTTCCACTTTGCCATTTTTCATTGGTGTAGAGTTTATCCACATTCGTATTTGCCTGTAAGGATGAAATCATAGGTTTTGACCTCTTTCACCTCCACTGTCCCCAAATAAAATTAAAGAAACCCTACCAAACCTTTCTTTTAATGAATGCCATGTCAAAATAATAATTAATCCAACATTTACATATTACTATGGTTTGCCAAGTGCTGTGCCTAGTTTATCTTATTTGAGCCCCATGACTTGAACTCCTGGTCTTTGCCCCCAAGCCTTCCCCTTTACTGAATTTCCCTAGTAATGATGAGGGCACCAGAGTCCGCTTGAAGCCTCCGTATCCTCAACTCTTCCCTCTCTCTCAGCCTTCCCCTCCCATATACAGCCTGTTGCTCAGACCTGCTATCCACATGTTGGTGGCATCTCTCATATGTACCCCCTTCCCTCCTCTGGCATGCCATAGTGGACCAGGCCCTGTCACCTCACATTAGTTCTTGCAATGGATTGTGGGCTGGTCTTCCTGTCTCAAGTCTCTTGTTCTAATTCTTCCTGTTGGCTGTCAAAGTGTGGCTCTGACCATGTCACTTCTCCCCCATCCTCCACTCCATTCATTAAACCACAGTGCTTCTGATTGTCTCTAAAATCACATCCTCTATTTGGCACTTAAAACCCTTCATCCCCTGGCCCCTTTCTGCATTCCAGTCTTCTTATTTCCTTAGCCTATCCCTATCCTCCAAGGCCCAGGGACATTGGCCTTCTTCCTATTCCTCCCACACAGTAATCTATGGGCTGACTTCATTCATTTCCACTGGCTGTCCCCCATGCCAGGCAGCATGTATTTACCACCCACAGCCTGTAGCTTCCTCAGGCTCCTTCTAGTAAAATCTCACATCCTACAAGAAGACTCTCCCAGTCCTTCTTAACGCTAGGGCCTGCCTTCTTTGATGAACCCCAACTTACCCTTACAATTTTCTTGCTTGTCCATAGTTATTTTCAGGTCATCTCTCCCATTAGATCACGAGCTCATTGAGTGTAAAGACTACCTTTTACCTTTTACCTTTTTTTTTTTTGGAGCCCAACATTTAATACAATGCATGACACATAGTTGGTGCTTAATAAATGCTTATTGACCTGACTGGGATGTAGACACATACCAATAAATTGTAGGTTTTGACAGATGCAACCTTTGTACAACTTACATATTGAGAGACCTGCCCAAGGCCAACAGATTTTGTGACTTGCCCATGGTCACACAACTAGGCAATGTCAGAGGCAAGGTTTGAACCCAGATCTTCCTGACTCCAGGTGTCACACCATAAACACTGTACCAATGAAGTAGATATATGCATTTTGCAGATGATATAACTGGAGCTCAGAGTGGTTAAATGATTTCCCCATGGTCACACAGCTGGTGTCTAAGGTAGGACTTTAATCCAGTCCTCTGCTGACTTCAAATATAGCATTTTGTCCACTAGGTCACGGTGCCTTTTTGTTTGACCATAGAAGCAAAACCTTAGGTAACTTGACTATTCTTGTTTGGATAGCATTTGTTATATTAATAACAATATAATAATAACTAACATTTATATGTGGCAGGTAGGTGCTGCAGTGGACAACACATTGGTTTTACAGTCAAGAGGAGCTGATTTCAAATCTGGCCTCAGACCTTACTAGTTGTGTGACCCTGGGCAAGTCACTTAACCTTGTTTGTCTCAGTTCCTCATCTGTAAAAATGAGCTAGAGAAGGAAATGTCAAACTACTTGAATATTTTTGCCAAGAAAACCCCAAATAGGGTCATGAAGAGTCATACATGACTTATTTACTAAATAACAACAAAAAATTTATATAGTGCTTACTATCTGCCAGACACTAAGCTAAGTGCTTTACATTTATTATGTCATTTGCTCCTCATAACAACCCTGAGAGGTAGGTGCTATTATCCCCATGTTACAGATGAAGAAACTGAGGCAGAGGTTAAATGACTTGTCCAAGGACACACAGATGATCAGTATCTATCTGAATTTGAAGTCATATCTTTCTAATTCTGGACCCAATGTTCTATCCACTGCACCACCCACCTGCAAAACTTGTTTCTGAACATTTGTTCGCTTTTTCAATACCACAAATAAGGTCCCTTTGGCTTATATCTCTGTCTTCTCCTTAGGAAAAAAAAGTCCCAATTATAAGATCATATTCCAGGAGGAATGGATTTAGATTCTGATCCTATAAATCATTAAGTTATCCTCCTTTACAACATGTCATCAAGCAAGGTCCCCCCACAACTGGCCATCGGTGTGCCAAGATAGAAGTTACATAAAGATGCTGAGTTCTCCAAAATTCATGAGTTTTCAGTATAAATTTTCATCTACATTGAAAATGAGTATTAATATGACAAATTCTTTTAAAAATACCGATAACATGTAGGCAAGAGCTCCCAAATAGTTCAGAGGATCACAGGATTTTAGAGGTTTGAGGACTTTAGAGATCATCTCAGTCAACCCCCTCAGGTGACAGACAAGGACGTGCGAGGGCAGAGAGAGGAGGCGACTGGTCCCAGGCCAGAGAGGAGAAGCAGAAATCCAAGATCAACTCTAGAACTAGACCTAGAACTCCCAACCCCCATGCCAAGATTTTGAAATGGCATCGTGAAATCATAAATCTGGAGATCGACAGAATCTCAAAAGTCATCTAATTAACTCCCTCATGTAATAAAGGGGGAAACTGAAGCCCAGGAGGTGAAGTCACTCATTCAAGGTCATGCAGAGAGTTATGTTAGTACTATATTCAATTCCAACAATGTCATCAATTAATGAATGTTTCTTATTTTGTAAATGAAGCCTTCCAAGTCAATAAATTGGATGCCTTTAGACATCTGAAACTCCACATGTGTGAGACTGACCTCGATATCTTTTCCCCAAGCCCGCTCTTCTTCCTAACTTTCCTATTACCACTGAGGACAACACCGTCCTCCCAGCCACCACAATTCAAAAACAGGTGTCATCCTCAACTCCTTCCTCTCTCTTCACTTCTATGGCCAAGCAGCTGCCAAACACTCTGGATTCTCCTTTTTGCCACTTCCCTTACATGCCTACCATCTCTCCTCTGATACGGTCACCACTCTAGTTCAAGCTGCAGTCACCCCCTATCTGGACTATGGAATTACCTTCTGGTTGATTTTCCTGACTCGAATATTTATCTCCCCACTTTAGCCCACCGTCCACTCAGCTACCAAAGTGATTTTCCTAAAGGGCAGATCCAATCATGTCACCTTGCCAACATTGTCATCATTCAGTAAATGCCAGTGATTCCCTACAACTTACAGGATCAAGTATAAATTCTCTTTGACATTTTAAACCCTTCATAACCAGGTCCCTTCCTACCTTTCCAGTCTTATTATACCTCAGTCGGTCTCATGTACTCTGCAGTTCAATGACTGTAATGTCTTTTGCTATTACTCACACAAGATACTCCATCTGTCTTCATAGACAGTGCCCCATGCCTGGAATTGCCTCCCTCTTCATTTCTGTCTCCTGGCTTCCCTGACTTTCTTCAAGTTCCAGCTAAAGCCTTACTTTCCCAAGCCCCCTTAATTCTAGTGCCTTCCTATCTTGGTTATTTACAATTTCTCCTCTATGTATCTTGTTTTCCATGGTTGTTTGAGTATTTCCTTCTCCTTTAGTGTTTCCTTCTCTCCTTCAGAACATGGGATGTTTTTTTTTTCTTGTTTTTACTCAGGAGTTTAGCACAGTACCTGACACACAGTAGGTACTTCATACATGCTTGTTGACTGGCTGCCTGCATGGTTTAGAAGCATTTTTCACCATATAAAAAGTGGCATCTTGGTTTCTCAACCAACGGCTTCTTCCTCTAGACTCTGGTGACATCTTCTGGACACAATTGAGACTAGACATGGCAGATTGTCCTAGTAACTTCAGGGGGATTGAATTATGTGATGAGCTGAAGGAAAGCATTAGGAAAAAATAAAAATATAGGTAGCTAGCTGATCCCTCAGATGTTACAGCACACCCCATCCCCAAGTTATTTTGTATGTATTTTTCATTAACTTTGATGTGTTTGGGTTGCTCGCATCCAGTAGAATGCAGTCTTGGTGAGGACAGGGACAATTTCATTTTCACATCTTTGTCTCTTTGTGTGCAAAATTCCTGGCATGCATTAAGTGCGGAATAACTACTTGTCGATTCATGGATCCCACCCACTAGTGTCTTTCTCCAATGTAATCATCCTATACTGACTCTGGATCCTTAAAGGCTGTGCCAACTGAGATCCAACTGAGTCAGGATCCACCAAACTGGAAAGGAGGGGTGCGATGATGGGCTCCGTGTCTGCTGATTATGGAGCATCCTAATTAGGCATGATGGCTCATACCTGAATTAACAATTGGGTGATGATTTGTGGTGCCAGGAATTCACTATTATCACCAGATTAAATACTTGATGCAAAGTACTTTACAAACCCTAAAGTGTAGTGTGAATAGTAGCTACAGCACCTCTGGAGTTTTATTGGGTTTGGGGCCACTGGGTTGCCTTTCAACTCTGAAATTCTTTGATTATGTCATCATTCTTATCTTCATCACCATCACATTCTTCCATCTCCTACTTCTCATTGCCATCATCATCAGATCCAAGAGCAAGCATCATCATTATTATCATCACTATCACAATCACCCACCTCCGCTCTCACATCTCATCATCATCACCATCACCATCATATCATCTGGCAACTGCGGGTTTCTGTATCTGCATTTTACATTCAACCTCTGATTAAATAGAGTTGGCAATTAGAGAATTGCCCTGCTGAGACGATTTAAGGAATCTAGGGTACCTCATCATATTAAGGTAGCTTCATTATTTCCATTTTTGACTCCCTAATAGCCCTGAGCCCTTGGCCAGTCCTACAGAGTAAATGCCTAGAATGTCATCCTAAAATTTTGTTGTAACATATTAACATCCAAAAGAGGCAATCAGGTAAAAAATAGAAGGAAACTTGAGCTCTGAATCTTTCTTTAGTGCCTCACCAGCTCCTTCTCCAGTCTTCATCTCTTTTCCATCTATTGTGAGCCTTGGAATCCTGGGGACAGGTGTGAGTTGGGTCTGGAGGCATAAAGCATCTGGATCTAGCTAGTGAAGATTCTCTGAGCACTTTAAAGACCCTTTCCTCACACTCCTTCTGTAGTCTAGGCATTATCCCCACAGTATAGGTCGATAAATGGAAGCTTAGAGATTTTAAGAAACTTTATTTTAATTAATTAATGTCACAAGGCTAAGAATTGGGTGAGCATAGGTGTTCAATTCTGGATCTGATTCCAACTGAAGTGCTCATTCTGTTCCCACTGACAAGGGAAGGAAATTGGGTGAAAACCATAGATAAGTTAATGGGAGATGTGATGCAGGGTGGTGAATGGAGTCAGGAAGCTGTGCATCCAAATTCTAGCTCTGACTAAGCACAGCCCTGAATTTCTCTCTGTCTTAGTTTCCTCAGGCTGATGTTGCTGCTGCACTGATAAAGATGAAAATGCTAATGTAAAAAAAAATCTGATAAATCATGGGACAACTTACAAAATGCTTGCCTGGCATTCTATCCATTGTGCCACCTAGCTGCCCTTATGCCTAGGTCCATACAGTCAATCATACCATGCCATCCTCATCTGTAAAACAGGAATAACTGTACCCCATAGTACCAATGTCACATGGTCATTGTGAGACTCAAATGGGAAAAAAAATGGATGTAAAGTGCTTTGCAAACTCTGCAATACCCAACTCTTCTAATGGATCTCTGATCTCTTTGATTCAGAAGGTCCTTCTAATGATGCAGATCACAGACCATTGGGTGACTCTTCTCTATTTCTTCCCACAAGTTTGTCCCTCAGGGTCAACCCAATATGCTGGAGGCCTTCCTTGCTTTCTCCTGACATCACAAAGGTATTGGGGGAACAGTCCAGTTGTCCATCTGTCTCTTATTCTTTCTGCCACTAGCCCATCTTCTTTTCTTATCATACAATTCCTTGTTACCTATCCGTAGTTTGTCATTGCTCGTATGCCCACACCCACCCTTTGATGCCTCATTACAAGAGTTCCCCCTGCCCCTTTCTTTCTGACATTTACTTTTAGTTCTTCAGAAACAGTCGTATTCCAAGTTTTGCTGACATGCACCAACACCAATAGTATATTCCTATTCAAACAAGTGCCTTTGCCTTTATGGAAAGCTTGGGGCCATTAAAGAAGCTCTACTATTTCCTAACAGCAATTCAGCCTGCTTTCAAAACACAACCCAGCTAACTCTCCTCCTCCTGCTCTCCTCTGGGTCCAGCCTATCGTCTACCTTTCCTTCCTGTTCCAGATATTCAGACTAAGCGGTAAGCTCTAGAAACTATCTATCCAAAAGCATGTTAAAATCTGGGCAATGGGCTTCCTTTATCCACCTGGACTTTTCCACGTGGACATGGATGTGAATTGATCACTTCCACGGAGCTCTGCCATGTTCTAGGACTTGATGCAATCAACACAATGTTACCTTGGTGAGGGCATGATGATCCCTAGGAAATCTCCTTTGACCTTGGTCTCCTCAATCACAGGGTGAATACCTGTGCTGTTTTATGTCTCATCTTCTATCTATTATCAGGGGGTTGCTGCACAAGGTTATTTCTGTTATTATATCTTCCAAGGAGTCTTAAATGATTACCAAGTATGGATGGAAGACATCTTTTTGTATGGTGATATCTCATCCTACTGAACCAAATATATATTTTTTCATAATTAACATACAATAAGCACAATCGAATACTATATCCATTGTATCTTTCAATTAATTATAAAATGCAATGCAAGATTATGGTGCAAAGGAAGATAATGGCAAAAACATGGTTCATTGTTGAATATTGCTAGAGAAAGCATGCTGAGTCCTTATTAATATCATCATTGAAGATTTCCTAAATTTCTATATAGATGACTCTCATAAAAATGACATGTAAATAGTTGAATAGTCATGCAGCTCAGCATTAATTGTTATTTTCCCATCTGTCTTCTTCTTCTTCTTCTTCTTCTTCTTCTTCTTCTTCTTCTTCCATTTTTTGTACTAATGAAGCCTTAGATTCTTGTGGGTCTGCCCTTCCCCACCCTCGCTCCATGGCTTTGACATCTTCCCCTCCCCCAGAAATATAATTTAGCTGTCAATCAACATCCTCACAGTGGTATCACCTTCAGCACAGACTCTCCCCATGCATATTTGATTGAATCTGACTTTCTCCATCTTTTGTTTCTTTTTACTGACACATCTACCTCCTAAATAGCAAATTCTAATGTATCCTATAAATGTTGGATTTTATTATAGTAGCTTTTGGTTGCAACAGATGTCTGGGATAAATTAGTATCAAATCTACCTGGAACACTGAGAATGCAGATAGGACTAGGAGAGCTAGTAAAAGCTCCTCATAGACACCTGGGGAGTCTGCACCATTTCTACACAATTACAAATGCAGATGGAAGGTAGAATCATATTAGAAAAAGTATACTAGCTCTGTATTCAAATTCCAAATTTTTCTTTGACAATTATTACCTGTGTGACCTTGAGCAAGTCACTTAACTTTCTTCAGCCTCAATTTTCTCATATGTCAAAGGAGGGGATTGCATTAGACAGTCTCTGAAGTACCTTCCACCTTTAGAGCTAGAAACTATGATGCTTACACTCCCTCTGCCTCAGTTTCCCCATCTCCAAAGTTAAGGGATTAGACTAAATGGTCTCTAAGGGCTCTTCCACTTCTAAATTCATGTTCTTATAGCTTTTTATCATGAAACCATAATGGCTGGTATTCTGACCTGATTGTCATTCATTCATTCATTCCACCAAAATTTATTGACATTTGCTGCTATTTTTTCTGCCCAATAGTGACAAAAAGTGATGTGTGAAAAGTCCTAGCTGTCTTCCCCTAGCATCAATCTTAGGAAATAAAAAGTATCAACATGCCTCAAAACTTCCTAGTTTCCTTTTTTCATTTGCAAAGCTATAATTAAGAAACCAGAGAGACAGTGTGGCATAATAGATAGAGGGCGGGTCTTGAGACTGGTCCGTGAGGAAGGTCTGGGTTCAAGTCCTGTTTCTGACACAGAGCAGTTGTGTAATCATTGGGAAGCCATCTAGTTTCATGGGATGTCACATAATTTTCTGACACATATGAATGGCTAGCCTGCATTGGTAGAAGGAATTTCTATGTATGGAGTCCCTTAAATTAAGTCCCAGTTTGGAAATAAAAATTCACTATCTACCTAAATGTGTTTGGATGCAATTTATATTTTTGAGTTCATTGTACCACTTGGGGGCAACAAAGTCCATCATTTTACCCCTGATAGAGCAAAGTTTTTCTTATTCTCTAAACCAAGTTTATGTGTTTCAAGTAAGTGTCCAGGTGTTTTCTCCCTATTTTGTGCAGAATCACAGCATCACACTATCTCTGCATTGGAAGGGGTCCTAATGGTTGTTTAGTCTAACCGATAGCTAAAAAAAAGCCCCTCTTTAACAAAATGACATCCTCATACAGCAAAGGCCCCCAGTGAGAAGGGACCCTCCACTTTCCCTGGCAGTCCATTTCATTTTGGGACCATACTCACTGTTAGGAAGTCTCTTCTGACATCAAAGGAAAAGACATTTCCATCTCAGCAACATTCATTCACCTATTTCTTTTATTTGAACAATTCAGTTTAACAAATACATTAAGTGTCTGCTTTACATGGCAGATATTTGGCTGGCTCCTGGGGATCCACAACTAGAATGAAATGGTATCTGCCCTCGAGGGCATTGTCACATTGTCTTGGGGACAGAAAAAGAAAATCAAAGACATAGAGCACTATATGACCATTCCCATAACACTAAGCAGCACTTGGGGCCAAATAGAACAGGCCTTATGTCCCTTTCTAAATGCAGCCCTTCAAGTGTTTCTACTATGTGACCTCAAACTAAGAATGGCCTCCAGCTAGCTTAGGATGATCCACGCTCAAATTCATGATTTTGGCAAGCGTCATGCGCTGAGCTTCTCCTGAACAATACCGAAAGGAGAATTCCAGGTCGATTGAGGCAGCTAGGTGGCTCAGTGGAGAGAGTGCTGGGCCTAGAGTCAGGAAGACCTGCATTCAAATCCAACCTCAGGCACTCACTAGCTGTGTGGCGTGGGCACATAATTTAATTTCTGTTTGCCTGATCCTCTGGAGAAGGAAATGGCAAACCACTCCAGTATCTTTGTCAAGAAAATCCCAGATGGATCAAGAAGAGCTGGACAGGACAGAACAATAATAACTACTGGAAGAACCATTATCTCATTTTATAGATAAAGAAACTAAGGCCTGGAAAAATAAAGTGACTTTCCTGGTCTCATAAGTCATGCATAGGTACATAATTTCTGATGAACCCTAAGGTATAGCATCATCCTCAATGACGTCAACTATGTCCAGATGCATGAGAAAACTTGAGTCAAATATAGAATGCACATACCTTGAGGATTATCTCCCTGAAATGGCAGCATCCACTAGGGCACATCAATATATACAAGAATAAAAGCATCTATTTATTTATTTTTCACTTAATAGTACTTTTTTTTCAAATTCCATGTAAAGATAGTTTTAACATAAATTTTTGCAAGATTTTGAGCTCCAGGTTCTCTCCCTCCATTTCTTCCATCCCCCCTCCCCAAGACAGCAAGCAATCTGATATAGTACAATCATTTCGAATATATTTCTACCTTAGTCATGTTGTGAAAGAAGAATCAGAACAAAAGGGAAAAATCGTGAGAAAGAAAAAAAAACAAAAAAAGTAAATAGAAGCATCTTTTAAAGCATTAATATTGGACAGTGAACAGGCCCAGATCTGAAAAGAAAAAGGAGAGTGGGCTACATTGCTTTCAGGGAATTGTAATGCATTTTTCTTGACCTCAAGCCTAAGCCAAGATCCATCCTATCAATACAAACATTTGACTATGTTTGTTTGTTTCAATACAAATATTTGCCTTATGGCAATGAGACCTGGAACCACTGAAGAACCAAAGATGAGTATCACATGGAGGACAGTGGAGGGGCACATGGTGGGTATGAGCAGTAGAGAGCCAGTGATGAGCTCTGAAGAGCAATAGAAGTAAACAGTGTCATCAAAGAACTGTAAGACAGAAAGAAAAGTTGAGTTGGGCCCATAATGTGAATGAGAGATGATAGAGGAGGGCCAGAGGGCTCCACTGGCACCCTCACATGTTGAAAGTGAGGAAGGCCTCCAGCTCACTGAATGAATCCCCATGGCAATCATTAGGGATGAAATGGACAAGAATCACACAAAATGGAAAGGTGTGGGTGACTTGTGATCTGTATCATTAGAGGGAATCATTGAATTGATGAGATCACCAGTACACTGGAGTATTTAAGTCAGCTTCTCTAGACTACCAGCATGGCATCCTGCACATAATTCCAGACATGGAGTCAAGAATTCCTTGGATCAAACCCTGATTCTGACAATTAGCTGTGACCATCTGTGAGTTACTTAGACACATAGACCCCAAAGGAACTCCCTGTGACTTATCTACTAAGTTCTTTCCTAGTTTGAGAATTAAAAATTATTTATAGAGGAGAAAAGTATCAATTACATTCATTGGAGGAGAAACTTCCCGTACTAACTTAAACATTTATTGACATAAGGCAAAGATATCTATTTTACATATGGATTCTTTTTTGAGTTTAATCTTGCTCCAAGTTATATTTTTGCTTCAATTGAATATGCAAGTGTAGGTGATTGCTTAGTAGCCAATTTTAATTGGTTTATATTTTTTTTTAAATCCAAAGTAACTTGAATCATATAATTGAAGTACATTATTAATCTCTGGGGTAAATTGAACTATGGGGCCCTTCACTGTTATTCTGTTGTTCCAATTGTGTCTGACTCTTCATGGCACAATTTGGCTTTTTCTTAGCAAAGGTACTGGAATGGTTTGACATTTCCTTCTTCAGTTTATTTTATAGATGAGGAAACTGAGGCAAATAGGGTCAAGTAACTTGCCCAGGCTCACACAGCTAGTAAGTGTCTGAGGACAGATTTGAGCTCAGGAAGATGAGTCTTCCTGGCTTCACACCCAGCGCACTATCCACTGTGCCACCTAGATGACCTTTTGAACAGCTGTAGAGCCCGCACTGCCCTCAATGGGCACCACTATTGACCCGATGGTGGGTAACTGAGCTATCATTCTCTCACTGCAGTAATTGAATAGTCTACAGAGGATATATCTGTTTCATTGATGGAAATATCCCAACGTGGTACAATTGTTGGCCTGGCTTGGGACATTTAAATCTCCTCCTGCATTATCTGCCTGATTCATTTATCTCTTCCTCAGTCATTTCTTTAATTACAAGTGCTATGTAGGGCCAATATTTTTCAAGTCAATTTTTATGACTGAACAACTCTATAGCAGAAGGAGTCACAATCAAACATACTATAACTGAGAGGGAATGGCTGTTGAAAATTAATATTTGATCCATTATGTCAGAATGATTTACTTCTTGGTCCTTTACTAATAAAATGGGAGAGAAAAGTATCTGTTTTATGAAAATCTCTCTTTAAAGAGGTTTAGGAGATTGCATCTTGGGCTACAGTTTTCTTGCCTCACTCTTATTATCACTCCTGTGCCATGGAACTAGAAAGGATGGCCTCTGGGATGTAAAAAGTTGTCTTCTGTTTGTCAATTAGTTTGTAATCAGTTCAATAGATACAAGCTATTCATCTTCTGCTCTCTTCAAAGGCAGAAGTAGTTTTAAAAGCAGGCAGAATGTCAAAGTCGCATATGTGAGATTCAAACTCAGGTCCACTGACTCCTCTTGTCCCTGTTCTCCCACTGGGAAGAATAGAAGATCTAGGGAATAATTAGGAAGCCTTTTACTGGGGCTCTTCATATTCTATAGCTATCAGTGAATTGTTTGGGGTTTCCACATGTTGTCCCCCACTCCTACAGCAAAATGAGCTTATCTTCCCCCATGGTACATTCCTTGATTTTGATGTTTACACCATACTCTGAAGAGAAAGTCAGCGGCCTTTCTACTATAACATTCTGACTCTTCGTCATTAAAAAATCATTCAGTTATGAAGCACTTCAAGGCCAACCTCTGGAACTGAGGATGGGTGATTACTTGTTCCCTAAGAATTCTTGGGGTAGACGTGAGTAGTATGGAGATTTTCTCATATTATTCCCATAAACTCCCACTGGTGCACTCCCCAATGATTATCATCAGATTTAATTATTTTAAATAAATTAAGGGTATTTACTAAGCTGTTACAATAACAACTCTCCCCTCCCCAACTAGTAGTACATTTTCCTCTTGCAAACACAAGGATTGTGGGAAACTGAGGTTGACTAATAGAGCATGTGTGGCCAAAGAATAAATTCATAGCTTCTGGTTACTGGAAGTCATTTTCTCCCTTCCTCATGAAGTTCCTGGTCCATGTAGTTCAATGTTGAGTTCTGGTGGTTGATGCCTTTGTAGAATACTGAAGCAGCCTTTCCTTGGTGTATCTGGTTGGTCTTTGATACATCTTTCATCTTCTAATACAGATGCTTCCTCCTGCCTTTACTGCTCTGGGGATTTAATGGGGAGGCCTAGGAAGGATTGTTAAGGCTGTAGTTGTCCTTAATCTTGGTGCACCTCATCACCTTATAAATCCTTTGCCACCTTTTCTGGTCAAGACTGATTTTAACAGTGATCCAGCATACAAGACTTTCCAAGGAAATACACAACAGAGGGAAATTTATCGATATACAGGGAAAGCCTAGAAGAAGCCACAGATATTGGAGCTACACTTCTCTCTAGGAATAAATCTCACGTGGCTCACTATTCTTCTTTCCCCAGAGTAGGCCAGCTTAAGACATACCAGGCAAGAAGTTTTGGATTTCTTTGGTTTTATCTATTGTTGGGGCATCACCCTCCAGAGAATATAGTCTGAGAGTTGCCTGAGTCTCAGAGGAATTAAGTGACTTGCCCCGTAGCCACACAGCATTGAGTCAAAATTTGAACCAATCTCTTCTTGACTTCAAGTTCATCACTCTATTAACTATACTAAGCTGTATTGTACACAGTAGGTGCTTTCTCTTTCTCTGTCTGTGTGTGTATATATATATATATATATATATATATATATGTATGTATGTATGTATATGTATTAAACAGATGCTGAGAATAAGGTCTTAAAGGAATGAGACCTGGATTGAATGACGGGGAGGAAATCAGGAAAAGGTGAAAGATAAAGACTCTCAAGAAGAAAGAGAAGGGGGCATAAAACTAAAGACAACTGTGACTTTTTCATAGTTTATTTTAGTGGGCAGCCCTGTTCAAAGACAGTGGCTTTGAAAATGTCTGAGCCTTTAGCAGTTTGGAGGCAGCTTTTCGTGGAATTCTTAGCATAGAAACCTGAGCTGGAAGGACATATGGTTCTCCTGTACACACCAATCCATCCTCTCTCAAGAATAGCTAGTCCCAAACCTAGATATTTGCTCAGTAGCTGCATTCTCTCTGACCTTGACTAGGATGTAACCAACATCTGTGGAATGGTCTTTGGGTGAGGGAAAAACCAGTCCAGATGCTGGTAATTCATGATGTGGCCACTAGGGGGACTCTGGCACCATTTGCCAAGCATAATGACGTTGAGGTCGTAGAATCTGACCCGTGGTTAATATTGCCTTCAGATGGAAAGTGTGAATTCTTTTCTGTTGCATACTCAAGAGGATCTTTTAGGGTTCAAGTCTAACTTATGTTCCATCAGGTCAGAATTTCATCTCCGTTTTGTCCTCCGTTGTTTGCTACTGAATTTCCTTTCTATTAACAGTGATGACGATACTTATGATTATGTAGCATCTTAAGGGTTTCGAAGAGTTTTGCTTATCATTTGCTCTTCGCAACAAATAGTGCCTACCTTGAGAGGTAGGTGCTATTATTACTTTCACTTTACAGATGGTGAAACTGAGTCTAGGAGAAGCAGGAAATATCCAAGGCAGAATTTGAACTCTGGTCTTTCAGACTCCAAGTCTAGCATTCTCCATTGGTCACCTAAGATGTAGATATATTTGTAAGCTTACAGAATTTTAAAACTGGAAGAGATTATCTTATCCCAGAAGGGCTTTTTGAGTTTTAGAGAAGGAGAAACTGAACCCTAGAGCAAAAAACTGACTTGCCTAAGCATATGCTCATATTATTTCTCTTTCTGGTGAATTCTGTACCTGGCCTTTGCTTCTGACTTAAAGAACCTAACCTTTGAGCTAGGTGGCAGATGAAACTTCTGTGCCACTGAGGTACCCTGTTACTGAGAGTCTGTGAGTCTCTGTTATTGCCTCTAAAGTCCTTTCTAGCTCTAAAAGTCTATGAATTCATTATCTATAATTTTACCTTTAGACGCCTACTAGCCCTGGCAGTATTCCTGTGAGACTATATTAATGCCATATTAATATAGCATTTTTGTGTTAATCATGACATTTTTGTTCGGTGGGACCAAAAAACCATATTGCTTCATTAATGGTTCACAGCCCTTGTTTACTGCAGCTGACAAGGTGTTAATTGTTTTTTAAAAGATTTAGTAGGTTTTTAAGTAGTGTCAGTATTCAACTAAAGTAGAGATTCAGTACTTGCTTCCTTTCTCTTCCTTCCTTACCTCCATGTCCAGGGCTTACCCTCAGGAAAATTGCAAGTACATGTGACCCATGGCCCAGGGTACCTTTATAGCAAAGGGTTCCTCATCTGGAAAGATACAAACTGGGTTAAATTACGTGATGACCTATCCCCAAGGATTCTTCTCTAGGATTCCATTTACCTTAGAGTAGAATTCTATTTCTAAGACAAAGTTTATGTTTGACCCACGTCGAGGTTATTACCAAAGGGATCAACTAGGTCATTTTCTGAAAAGGTATTCGATGTACAAAAAAGATCAAGTATAGGGCAACTATGTATTTTCTCCACCATGAAATAAAATGAATACCCCAAACACAAAACATTTTGGGCATGGTGGTACAAGTCTGTAGTTCCAGATTCTGGGAACACTGAGGCTAGTCAATCTCTTGAGCTTGGGAGTTTGGAGTTGCAGTGAGCTATGCTGATAGGGTGTCTGCATGAAGTTCATCATTAACATGGTGAACCTTCTGTGTCTCACACTCCCAGCAATGCTTGCCTAAAGAGAGCTAGGTTGCCTAAAGAGGGGATAACTAGTCTAAGTAAGAAAGAGAGCAAGTCCAATGTTATTAACTGTGTGACCCTAGGCAAGTCACTTAACCCTGTTTGCCTCAGTTCCTCATCTGCAAAATGAGCTGGAGAAGGAAGTGGCAAATCACTCTAGTATCTTTAATAAGTAAGCCCCAAAGAAGGTCATAAGGAGTCAGATGTGACTGAAAAATGTCTAAATAACAAAACAACAAAAAACTTCTTGGGCCAATCAGTAGTGAAATTAGCACATGAGTAATCTTTATACTTTCTAACCAGATGAGAGAGGGAGACTTGGTCTTAAAATAATCAAATACAATCCCACAAAACATTCACAAGCTCATTTTAAACTATTTAAAACACTAAAAAAATAAGAAAACAAAGACAAATCACCATCATTATAATCTTCCTTGAAAGGTAAGGAAACATTGTGGGGTGGCTAAATGGAAATTCCCTTTATTTTTCATTGTCTGAGCTGCTCCCAAGATCTATATCTCTTGCCAGCTAAGCAGAGCCCTTTAATTCTTTCAGAATTAGAATGATCTTGTCAGTTGTTATCTGGTTATCCACTGCAGTTGCAGCAATCTCTGCCCTCTGGGCGGCTGGCACTAACTCAGGGACCCAGGAATTCTCAAACTTATGAGGTAGCCATTGTGAAGGCTGGAAACACTCATCTCAGGATGGCTGGCAGCTGTCTGCAGACCTCTCTGCTCAAGGCAGAAACACATAAGCAGAAGTAGGGAGCGAGGGTCTCATCTTCTCACTGCCATATGCATAGACTATGAGTCACCTTTGCCACTGTTAGGAGAAAGAGTGTCCCTGGAAGTCTGACAAAGCAATGGTCATGAGAAAGGTAAAGCTTTCCTGCCTCCCTCCCCCATTTCCTCTTATACCCCACAGAGAAAATGGTTCTTCCTGACTCAGTTGCCCATTATCTTGGATGAAGCTTCAGTTACAGAAACCAAGGAACCAATCAGGAGCTGCTGGGTCACATATATCCTCTCCAAAGGGACCAGATCATGTGTCATACTGGAAGGTGCTAGATCCATGAGAGATATTCTGGTCCAGCTCTTTTTCTACAGCCCTCATCCCATCAAGGGGTGTGATGTACCTCCTGGCTGAATAGAGGTCCCTACTGTAGTGTCCAGATTGCCCTCTCCACCAGACCTTCTTCCCTACATTGTAGCTGCTATTTCCCCAATGCCGCTATCTTAGGGAACTGCTGAGTGAAATGATTTTATTAAACAAATTTACATGGAATGAATGGCTGATAATAGAGAAAGGATAAAATGGGGGGGTGGTTTGGAGTGTTTGACTGAGTCAGGGTGACTGACTTAGTACATAAGCCCTAGGGTGCTGCCTGAGTTTCAGAGCAGTTTAAAATCTCTCCCAAAGTCAGCTTCTACTTAACTGTGGTGACATGAGAGAGTGCTTTCTTCCTTTCTTCTTTCCTTCCTTCTTTCCTTTCCTTTCCTTTCTTTCTTTCTTTCTTTCTTTCTTTCTTTCTTTCTTTCTTTCTT
>NW_020954625.1:20761437-20831437 GCF_900497805.2 Vombatus ursinus | reverse complement strand
GCACAGATGCAGACTGAGTCAGATGGCATCAGACCAGTGCTGGACAGCTCCACCAGATTGAAACTTCATAACAATCTTGTTAATTATTTGCTACAGGTATTATTATCGCTGACTTTAAATGTTAAAGAATCAAGTCTTATCATTTAAAGTTTCAGTAACTGGCCCATTTACACAGCCAGTAGTGCCAGAGGCAGAATTCACACCTGCATCTTCCAGAATTCTAACCTTAGTCTTTTCATTAAAACTAGACAGCATAGTTGATAGAGCAGTGGACTTGGAATCAGGACGACATGAGTTCAGATTCAGCCTCAGACACTTGCCCAAGTGACCTTAACTTAACCTCTCTCAGATTCGGTTTCCTTGTCTGCAAAATATGGATAATAGCACCCACCTCATAGGGTTGTTATGAGGATGAAATGAAATAAGTGCTTTGTAAACTGTAAAGTGCTATATGCACACTAGCTATTATTTTTTAAAGTGCTTTAATGATTATAAAGTGTTTTACATCCATTATCTCATACAATCCTCACAATCCTATGCAGAATAAATTCCCCCTTTAGAGATGAGAAAACTGAAACGCAGAAAAAGCAAATGATTTGCCCTATGTCAGACCCGCTATGCCTAGTTCCAGTCTCTCTCTGAATGCGTCTGAAATCCTTTTGAAAATACAGTCCAAAGTACAATAGAGGCGGCCGGTAGTGTAGTAGATAAAGTGCTGGGCTTGGAGTTAGGAAGACCTGAGATCAAATCTAGCCTCAGACACTTAATAGCTGTGTGACTCTGGGCAAGTCATTTGACCTCTGCCTCAATTTCCTCAACTGTAAAATAGGAATAATAATAATAGTACCTACCTCTGAGGATTGTTGTGAGGATCAAATGAGATAATTGTAAAGTGCTTTGCACAGTGCATCACATATAGTGACTGCTACATAAACATTAGCTATTATTATTATTATTATTATTATTCACTGCCCCAATAATGTTTGTCATATAATAAATGATTGCTGATTGAGTAATATTTATTTAAAGTTATTTTATGTATTTTATGTGGCAGAGCTGGAATTTAAACTTTGGTCCCAACCCCATATCTAGTGTGCTTTCCATTATAAGGTTTCACAATAGCAGAAACAGAGACCTGATTGCCTCCTGACTCTTTGGGAATTCCTGGTTCCATTTCCCATCCCTGTAAGCTGAATCAAATGCCAGAAATTGACCTGGTCTCCCAAAGATCAATAGACGCTTTTTTGGCTTTTCTCTCATTGATTGCCCAGAGTCAGACATAAATCACCAGGAGCCCTTCTGGTCATTACTTAAAGTAATGGAGACAAGATGGAATTCCTGAAGATGCACAGAAATATGATTGATGGCTCACAACTTTCTCTCAAGCCGTCTTCCTCAGTAACTGCTGGGGCAAGAGAGAAAATTCTGATCATTCTTCATCTTTTAAAAAATGACTATTACAGGCAAAGTTTGAGGAATGATGGCAGCTGTGAAACTTTGATTTCTTTGGTTTGTACTTGATGGGGTCTATAGCTCAGATTATATTGAAAGCTCTGCATTTGTGAAGATAGGTTATCTTATAGTTATTTAAATAAAACTATAGTTTCCAAATAGATATCCAAATGTTTAAATAAATATTAGTCAATCATCAGATATTTATTATGTGAAAAACAACTTTGGGGAAGTGAATAATAATAATAATGATAATGATGATGGTTAACATTTATATAGCATTAACTATGTGTGAGGCATTGTGCTAAGCACTTTAAAATCATTATCTCATTTAATCCTCGGAGGTAGGTGCTATTATTATCCTCACTTGATGGTTGAGGAAATTGAGGCAGAGGTCAAATGACTTGCCCAAAGTCACACAGCTAGTAAGTGTCTGAGGCTAGATTTGAACTCAGGTCTTCCTAACTCCAAGCCAAGCATTTTATCCATTACACCACCAGCTGCCTCTATTGTATTTTGGCCTATATTTTAAAAGGGATTTCAGATCACAGAGATTGGATTTACACAAAGGGTAGTCTGATATAGAGAATCATAGACGTTAATGAACTAGCAGGAAATGGAGACACAAACAGATGGGGGAGAGGTGTGGAGACATAGTCACACTTAGGACTCAGAAAGTAGCCAGGGAATAAATGAAGTTCCCAGTACAGAAAAAGCACATGCCTGACAGAAACAAGGAAGGAAAGATGGAGTCTTAACAATAGGAGGTATGAGAACATATAGGGACACTGAGCCTCAGTCAGATGGGACAATCTTGGTAGGTTCCAAAGGGAATCATGATGTAAAATAGCCACCCAGAGCAGTTCCTCCCCTCGTACTATGAGTCATATGGACTGTGTAGGTCCAGGTCTGGAGGGAAGGTGGGATCTACCAAAAAGGAGGGTTGCTTGACTCCCTAGCAGCCCCTGATTTCTTCCATGGAAAGATGGAACTTCACCCACATGATGACAAAATAGAATCAGGTATGGATCCCCATAGATCACTAGGGAATCCTGGCTTCAGGATGAAGTCGTCTTAAAAGTTTATGGGTATAGCCTTGAATCCTTTTTACTTGCTATTTGGTTAAATAAAACCTGACTTACGTGCAATGTCTTGTTAGCTTGAGTCCTCACTTGAGGGCTGAAAGTCCTTTTGGGGAAAGATAGAAGAAAGACCAATTTCACACATTTCTGGGAGAATAATCTAGTATAGGATTTACGGAGATGTTTTGAAAGCATGATCTTGGTCTATGTGAGCCCAGAGTTGCTGTTCTGTGCTATAAGTTACCTAAAAAAATAATTAAATTCTGGGTCCTAAATTTTCAAGCAAACAAAAAAAAAATCAGGAAGATCCCTTGGCTTCCTTATAAAGAGCTATAGGTCTCTGTGTTTCTTTAAATGTGGGATTTGGGAGAATACTTAAAGTACAGTTAGTAACAAACTTTTGATTTCCTTTCCTATATTCCTGTCTCATTCAGAGTACACACACACAGACACACACACAGACACACACACACACACACACACACACCAACTTTAAAACATCAAGTACTTGAAATAGCATATTACATTACTGTGTTATCTAAATGAAAGACACCAGCTTTTGTTGGAATAGAGGCTCTCTAACCTGGGAGAGATCAGTAAATTCAGCAATTATGCTTTACAAATATTTTGGATTATTTTTTTCCGTAAAAGGAAGAACCAAGTTTCTTTTAAACTTATATAAGCCTGGGGAAGATGGGTGGCACAGTGGATAGAGCACTGGCCCTGGAGTCAGGAGGACCTGAGTTCAAATCTGATCTCAGACCAGACACTTGACACTTACTAGCTGTGTGACCCTGAGCAAGTCATTTAACCCCAATTGCCTTGCAAAAACAAACACACAAAAACTTATCTAAGCCACAGAGCTCATTGTGGCACTTGGCATTTTGCAATAATTCTGGACTTCAGAAAAATATACCAAAAAGTCTCTTCACACAGATCCTTGCCACAAATTCCAAAAGACTGAAAAAAGACTGGAGTAAGGTACTCTTCTGGCAGAAGACCTTTCAGTGGTTGGGAAAATACAAAGCTAATGCTTGAGAGACCCCTGTGAGAAGACCTTCCTTGATTTTTCTTTTTTGCTCTCTTTTAAATCATTTGGGACAGCGAATAATCATCTAGGTGATGAGAATGAATAAGAAAGACTCAGGGTGCTATGCACAAATGACACATTTTGTCTCAATAACTCAGCATCAGTGGATCAGGAACATTCCTTATGAAGACAGCATGGTATTATGGAAAGAACATTGGGCCTAAGTTCCATTTTCAGCTTTTCTCTTTTTTTTTTCCAATCCATAAGCATTTATGCAAGGCCCATGCTGTGGAAGACATTAAGGATGTTATAGATAAAATAACAAAATGAAGAATATCATTATCCTTAAGGAAAACACATTCTACTAGGGCAATAGGATGTGTTATTTATTGTTTTTGTTCAGTTGTTTTTCAGTCATCATGACTCCATTTTCGTTCGGGGTTTTCTTGGCAAAGATCCTGCGGTGGTTTGCCATTTCCTTCTCCAGTTTATTTTACGGAAAAGGAAACTGAAGCAAACAGGGTTAAATGACTTGTCCAGGGTCACACAGCCAGTAAGGCCAGATTTGAAATTAAGAAGATGAGTTTACCTGACTCCACACCTGGCACCCTATCCATTGCACCACCTAGCTGCCTCAGGGCATGTTAACAGAGAAATATTTATCAGTAACTTGGGGAGGAAGGACAAAACATTAACAACTAAGAGAACCAGGAAAAGACTCCTATAGGAGATGGAACATTAACTCCAATAACATTTCAGGCATTTGATCATCTTGTCCTTTTCAAGTTCCTATGTAAATATGAATCGGCCTAAATGGTTTATCTACTCCTCTCCCCACTTTCAAGTCCCCCCCACCCAGCTATAATCCAAATAGTGAGTTATCTGGGTCTAAGGGTATGAACAATTCGGTAACTTTTCTTTAAACATCCCAAGTTGATTTCCAGTTGGATCAATTGACTACTCTAACAGCCCGATCTCTAAACTCCTTTGGGAAGAAGAGTTGGTGCCCTCCACTCGATGATGGACATTTTCACATTTGGTCATATTCTTCATATCCCACTGATTCTGAATTCACGTAGATCATCATATAAACTCCACTTCCTAACAGCACCACCTGATTCCTAATTTCCATCCCTCTCAACCTTCCCCCCCCAAAGTTAGACACCACTGAGTCCTTCTGCTGTGCCCTGTGGAATACCTGTTCCATAGGTAACAAACTTCCCTTCACGTGAAAGTTTTCTCTTCTGTTCCCTCCATGTACCAGCTCTTGCTGAGACCTCTCTCTCCCTAATGAAACAGTTTCCTTGGCCACCTTTTCCAGTGCTGAGTGAACCTTCACTCATTCCCCTTGGCTCATTAGTTGAGGTGAGAGTTAAAATAACCCTTGCTCTCTATTGCCACTTCCAGGTTGTCCTCCTACCTCCACGACTCAGTAATTTCCTTTGAGGTTCACATGAGGTTCACATTCATATGAGGTTCATATTCATATGAGGTTCATACCTACCACCCAATCAAAATCTTGCTTGCTATTCTTCAGGCTTCCAGGTCACTTCCCTTCTTTCCTCAGCACGTGGCTCACCAGGCAGGCAGGTGGTTTGGTGGATAGAGCGCTGGGCACTCTATCCAGATCCCAGAGGTGCCACACACCTAACCTCGCTGATGTGGAAGAAATAACAGTATCTTGCTTGTTTGTATGTATTTATTCTCCTATCGTCTCCCCCATTAGATTGTGAGCTTCTTGAGGGTAGGGACTGGTTTTTTTGTCTCTTTCTGTATCCCTAGTGCCAGGAATATAGTAGGCATTTAAAAAAAAATAATGATTATCTTCATGCATTATATCATTAGTACTTCTTTCAAGAAACGAGTCTGCAAGACTTCACAGAACATGTATGACAGCACATTACTTCATGAACAATGACATTGACTCTATCGTAACAGACAAGAAAGCGGTGCTAACTAATGTGGGAGTCACTTCAGAGTATCACTGGGTATGTGCAGGCAAGTTATTAGCTGGTTAGAGTAAATGCCAGAATCAATATGAGATTAGATGAAAGGAAAAAGATGAGAAGACACTCTGGGTAATAAAGCCACTCTCAGCTGAGCTGTTCAGACAAGCTGTGGCAGGAGTGAGGAATAAAGATGGACAGCTCAAATGCTGACCTGACTTTTGTTTAAATACAAGTTAACTGATGCTTTTTGTTGTTTACACCGTAGCGCTCTGGTGTACATGGTGCCCCAGAAAGAGGGCTAGATTCGGAGTCAGAGGACCTGGCCTTGAGTGCCATCTCTGCCACTTTCTATCTTTGTGAACTTAGGTGAGTTACAACCAGAGGGGTGGCAGCCTTCAGCTTCCTCATTTATAAAATAAGGGGACTGGGCTAGTTGGGCTCTGGAGTCCTATCTTATTGTCACCGTCCTGGTGCATGCCCTCATTAACTCATACTCTGAGGACTGCAGTAGCCTGTGAGTGGGTCCCTCTGCCTCAAATCTCTCTCCACTCTAATATAACCTTCATTTAACCGCCAAAGTGCTTTTCCTAAGGTACCAGTCCAACCATGTCACCCCGCCCTCCATAACTGCCATTGGCTCCCTATTCTCTTCAGGATCATCTGGTTGGCACTCAAAGCCCTTCATAACCTATGCCCCTTTCCAGTCTTCTTACTCTACTCTACTAAACCTGGTTTATTCTTGATGCTTGCCTCTTTGCTCTTCCTTGAATAAGACACTCCATCTCTCAGTTCTGGGCATTTTCTTTGGCTGTCCCCCACACCTGGGATGCTCTCCCTCCTCATTTCCATTTACTGACTTTTCTGCCTTCAAGTCCCAACTAAAATCACATCTTGTACAAGAAGTATTTCCCAATAACTTAATTTTAGAGCCTTCCTACTTTTAATTATTTTTCCGTGTATATAGCTTGTTTATACATACTTATTTGCTTGTTCTCTTCCCGCATTAGACTGTGAGCTCCTTGAAGGCAGAGACTGTCTTTCGACATTTTTTTGTAGCACCAGAGTACAGTGCCTGGCACATAGGAAGCGCCTAATAAATACTTATTGACAAGTGACTACACTATTTGTTGTTCAGTCATTTTTAGTCATGTCTGACTCTTCATGACCTCATTTGGGGTTATCTTGGCAAAATGCTAGAATGGTTTGCTTTTCTTTCTCCAGCTCTTTTTATACTTGAGAAACTGAGGCCAACAGGGTTAAGTGACTTGTCGGGGTCACACAGCTAATAATTGTGTGAGGCTAGCCTTGAACTCAGGAAGAGGAATGTTTCTGACTGCAGGCCCAATGGTGCCACCTTGCTGCAATCTATAATCCTACACTCCTGTGATTTACTTCTTCCTTCCCCTCCCCCCAAACGTTGTAACTATATTCGCATCAAAGAAACAGTGACGGAAGCCTCACATCTGAATGATCGCGTGATACCAATGACTGTTTGATGTTGTGTGCAGCGTTCTATTCCCAGTGTCCCCACCTCCCTCTCACAGAAATAGATTCCATCCTCTTTTCCCTTGGAATAAGAATGATCATTTCAATGACTGACAGACTTAGGTTGCCTTTCAGCATTGCTGTGCTTTATATGAACATAGTCATGCATATCATTCTACTACTTTTTTTGTGGGGAGGGGAAGGTTCAGTCCCTATCCCTCTACCTCTGGGCCCATTGTCAACTAAAAGAGTATCAGTGATAGAGGGTGTGGGTATGTATCTCTGACTTAGCTAATATTTCCTGTTCTCCTTAATTTTCTTTTCATTTTCAGTTCATACTTCTTCCTATGAATCTCTGAATCCCTCATCGTCCCTGCTTCTTATAGCACCATAAAAGTCTATCCAATTCATATGCCACATTTTTCTAGTCCCTATATGGGTACTCACTTTTTTTCTACACTATTTATTTCACAAAATATAAATGCAAGAGGAGGAAGGCCCCTAGAATGTTAGTGAGGTCTTCTCTGAAATATAACACACACACACACACACAGGAATTGCACAGAATGAGCAGGCATGGAGGGATTGCTATATCTACCAGTGGAGGTGCTCTCGCAACAATGAGAGTGTTGACAATAGGCCCAGAGGTACAGGAAAATAAAGACTAGACCTTCCTCCCCCCCCTCTTCCTCCCCCTAGGCAAGGCTTTGAGTGGGTATAAAATCTCTGGCTGTCTGAAATGTCTAATTGGGCACACACATTTTGCAATTATGAAGTTGCCCATAGAGGACTAAAATATCAAATATTTTTACATGCCAAAATGTGAAGCAATTAAGCTTCCCTTGCTATAGCTCCTTCATAAAGAGTAACAATACCAAGTTTAGGCAAGGATAAAAGACGAGTGAGTGTCAATGTTCTGAGCACAACACATTCCCTTCCTTAAGAAGTTGAATGGCTTCCTGTACCTCTAGGAAAAAAGATACCAATTCCTCACCAGGTATTGAAAATCTTCCCCAAATCTGTGTGATCAGTGATTTGGGAAAACATTCGCTAGTGGATACATAGCTTCTCTGCTGGAATCAATCAGTAAACATTTGTTAAGAGCCTACTTTGTGCCAGGCACTGTGCTAATGATCTAATCCCATTCCTCGTTGTAATAGGTATAAGAATAGATAGCTATAAGAAGAACAATGAAGTGACTTGCCCAAGGCCACGCATTTTTGATATAAAAGCATTTAAAACATTGCTTAATTGATCTGCTATTGGCTATTAAGGAGAGGATCTATAGTGCTGATTCAGAGATAGGCCCTCTCAGACAACAGCAGCGAGTGGCTTTTTCCTGTAAATACTGATGATTCAAGCAGCAGACATAAAATCATTAACTTATTAAGGACTTTGAGCTACAAAAATAAAAAAAAAAGTACTCCAACACTGTGCCTTTTGAAAGGCACAAAGATGATGATGGACTTAGGGTTCTGAGTAAGAGAAGACTCAGAAGAGAGTTTGAAGGGAATGCTCATGGAGCTTCAGAAAAACAAGTGACACATGGGCCAGGTTCTCTGGAATTGGAGGCTTGCCCTGTTACTAAGAAGCCATCCTTGGGTGATTTAGGATTAAAGCTGGTGCTGAGAAAGTAGATGTTGACCCCGTCTTCCCCAAATGCCTTCCCCATCATTTCTTGCACGTGCCCTCAGCGCGACCAACATGGAAAGATCAAATATATGCTAAAGCCCCAAGTTCAAGCCCAAGGACACAAGGCCTGCTTGTGTCTGTCTACCTTATAGAAACAAGCCTCAGCAGACAAAAAAAACCTAGCCATAGTGAGATTCTTTTTTTCTTGTGTCCTTGAGAGGAATAAAAATCTGTCTCCTGGAGGACTTTGAGCCTTTTGATGCTTGGGATAGTGGTCTCAACCGTCCCTGCATGTATATTCTTAGGTGCATAAGGAGAGAACTTTTCATGTCCCCATTGATTAGAATCTGGAATTCGGCTATATTCCAACTGCACTCATGATAAATACGGTTGCTGGTTGACCTCATACTCACATATGTTTGTAATAAACTTACTCCATAATGACATTTGAAATGTTTTATTTTTAAATATTAGCTTCATTTCTGAATGTCTTTTCTATCTACTACACTGTCTTTTGTAATAAAGAATAAAAAATAAAGAGAAAAAAAACAGATCAACAAAACCAACATATTACTTCGTCTCATAATGAATTTAATATTCTGCACCCATAGGCTCTCACCTCTGTAAAGAAGAAATGGAGACACATTTTCTTAACTCTTTTCCAGGTTCAAGATTGGTCATTATAATTAAACAGTGTGCAGTTTCAATCTGTTTTTTCCCATTTACAAAGCTATTTATTACATTATAGTAATCCTCTGTGTGGTGACTTCCTAATACCCCATGGTGCAGATCCCAGCAGGAATTGGCTTGTTCATTGAACTATTCCAGAAGATGTTATGCAGAGAAGTTTTGTTGGTTAATGAATATTTCATTTAAATTCATGTGGAAGAAGAATTGAAATTGTTCTGCAAAACTGGCAACACCGGGTGGAAGCTACAAAGAAGTGAGTGAATTTTGTTTCAATGTGGACGAACTTCCTAACCAGTGAGTAGTGTTATCCCAGAGTGAAAGAGCTGCCTCATTCCCTCAGAGTCCCAAATGGGGCTGGATGAGCATCTTCCAGGGATTTCATAGAGGGGATTTCTGTTCGGGTCATAGGTTGGATGAGATCACTACTAACGTGCCTTCTGCTTCTGAAATGCTGTGGTTTTGTAAAAACTAGGCTAGAAATAAATCCAATCCATTGATCATTAGTTATCTACTACTTTGATTATAACACTGAGAGTATCCATGACTTAGAACAAGTGTAATAGAGAGAGTGTTTTACTACTTAGGCATTGGCAAATCAATAAAACATGGTCCCATTGACTTAACCACTGGTTGTACTTTACTGAAATAAAAATTGATGGGAAAAAGAGAGGGGTAGCATTGAGGAGAAAGGAAGGATTCATCATGCTGTTCTCTGCCCTGGTCAGAGAACATATAGGGGTTTCATTCTCTTCTGGGTTCCACTGTCTAGAATGGGCATTAACATAAAGGAGAGCAACAGTGATGTGGATTGATAGAAGGACTGGTTAATGTTAACCTGGAGAACTTTCAGAGAAGACACAGTAGATGTCCTTCTATATTTGGAGGATTGTCACATTAATTAGGCTGGCTTTGCTTGGCCTCAAAGAGCAGAACTAAGAGTAATGGCTGGAAATTACAAAAAGGAAAATGTAGGCTTGTTGTAAAGAAAAAAACCTTTCTAGTGATTAGAGTTGTCCACAAATGGAATAAAATACCTCCAGGGCTAGAGGGTTTCCCCTTGCCCTATATCTTTAGGGAGAGGTGGTACAGATTACATATCACCCCTTGACCATGCTGTGGAAGAGATTTTTAATTTTTTTTTATTAAATATTTTACAAATTTTCCCGATTACATGTAAAAACAAATTTAAGATTTTTTTAAATTTTGAGTTCCACATCCTCTCCTTCCCATCCATTCCTTGCCCTCCCTGAGAAGGCAAGCAATTTGATATAGATTACACATGTGTAATTGTGCAAAATATGTTTCCACATTAACCATGTTGTGAAAGAAAGCATACACACACATACACACACACACACAAAGAACCAAGAAAAATGAAGTAAAAAATTGTTTTGATCTGCATTTAGACAGCATCAGTTCTTTCTCTGGGGATGGATAGCCTTTTTCAACATAAATCTAGAATTATCTTGGATCATTGCATTGCTGAGAACAGCTAAATCATTAACAGTTGCTCATCATACACTATTATTATTATTGTGTACAATGTTCTCCTGGTTCTGCTCACTTCATTTTGCATCAGTTCATATAAGTCTTTCAAGCTTTTTCTGAAATCATTCTGCTTGTAATTTCCTATTGCACAATAATATTCCATAACAATTGTATATCATGACATGTTTGGCCATTCACCAATTGATGGGCATCCCTTCAATTTCCAATTTCTTGCCCCTGCAAAAAGAGCTGCTATAAATATTTTTGTACATATACTTCTTTTCCTTTTATTTTGATCTTTTTGGCATACAGATCTAGTAGTGGTATTGCTGGGTCAAAAGGTATGCAAAGTTTTATAGTACTTTGGGCATAGTTTCAAATTATTCTCCAAAATGGTTGGATCAATTCACAACTCCATGAAGAGTGTATCAGTGTCCCAATTTTTCCACATCTCCTCCAACATTTATCATCTCTCTTTTCTGTAATATATACCAATCTGAGAAATGTAAGGCGGTACCTCAAAGTTGCTTTCATTTGTATTTCTCTAATAATAGTGATTTTGATCATTTTTTCCCCATGTGCTTATAGATAGCTTTTATTTCTTCTTCTGAAAACTTCCTAATCATATCCTTTGACCATTTATCAATTGGGAAATGACTTGTATTCTTATAAATTTGACCCAGTTCCTTATATATTTTAGAAATGAGACCTTTATCAGAGAAATTTTCTGTAACCCCCTCAATCCATTTTCTGCTTTCCTTCTAATTTTGGCTGCATTGAATTTGTTAGTGCAAGACCTTTTTAATTTAACTTATCAAAATTATCCGTTTTGCATATTATAATGCTCTCTATCTCTGGTTTGGTCACCATTTCCTCCCTTATTGATAGATCTGACAGGTGAACTATTCCATGTTCCCCTAATTTACTTGTGGTATTATTCTTTATGTCTAAATTACGTACCCATTTTGACTTTATCTTGGCATATGGTGTGAGATGTTGGTCTATACCTTGTTTCTGCCAAACTACTTTCCAGTTTTCCCAGCAATTTTTGTCAAATAGGGAGTTTTTGTCCCAAAAGCTTGGATCTCTGTGTTCATCAAATACTAGATTACTACAGTCATTTACTATTGAGTCATCTATTCCACTGGTCCACTACTCTATTTCTTATCCAGTACTAGATTATTCTGATGGTTAGCACTTTGGAATACAGTTTGTGTTCTAGCACTGCTAAGCCACTTTCCTTCACATTTTTTTTCATTGATTCTCTTAATATTCTTGACCTTTTTTCCAGATAAATTTTATTATTATTTTTTCTAGCTTTATAAAATATTTTTGCTAGTATGGTATGACACTGAATAAGTAAATTAATTTAGGTAGAATTATCATTTTCAATAAATCGGTGTGGCTTACCCATTAGCAATTAATATTTCTTTAATTGTTTAGGTCTGAATTTATTTGTATGAATAATATTTTATAATTATGTTCATAAAGTTCCTGGGTTTGTGTTGGTAGGTAGATTTCTAAGTACTTTATATTATATGCAATTATTTTAAATGGAATTTCTCTTTGTACCTCTTGCTGCTGGACTCTATTGGTAATTATAGAAATGTTGATGATTTATGCGGTTTATTTTATATGTTAATTATTTCAACTATTTTTTTGGCTGACTCTCTAGGATTCTCTAAGTGTACCATCATATTCTCTGCAAAGAATGATAGTTTTGTTTCCTCATTACCTATTCTAATTTCTTTAATTTCTTTTTCTTCTCTTGTTGTTATACCTAGTATTTTTAGTACATTATTGAATAATAGTGGTGATAATGGGCATCCTTACTTCACCCCTGATCTTTTTGGGAAAGCTTCTAACTTATCCCCATTATAGATAAAGCTTACTAACAGTTTTAAATAGCTACTACTTATCATTTTAGGGAAAGCTCCATTTATTCTTATTCTTTTTTTTTTTAAATAGGGATGAGTGTTGTGTTTTGTCAAAAGCTTTTTCTGCATCTATTGAGATGGTCATATGATTTATGTTGGTTTTGTTATTGATATGGTCAATTTTGCTGATAGTTTTCCTAATATTGAAACAGCCCTGAATTCCTGATATAAATTCCACCTGGTTATAGTGTATGATCTTTGTGATATAGTGCCGCAATATCCTTGCAAGTATTTATTTATTTATTTTGCATCAATATTCATTCAGGAAATTGGTCTGTAGTTTTCTTTTTCTGGTTTCTGTATTAGCAACATATTTGTGTCATAAAAGGAATTTGGTAGGACTCCTTCGCCTGTTTGTCTAAATAATTTATATACCAATGGAATTAATTGTTCTTTAAATGTTTGACAGAATTCACTTGGGAATCCATAGGGTCCTAGGAATTTTTTTTCTTTAGGGGGCTCATTTATGGCTTTTTCAATTTCTTCTAAAATAGGGTTATTTAAGTGTTCTGTTTCCTCTTCTATTAATCTGGGCCATTTGCATTTTTGTAAATATTCAACCATTTCACTTACATTGTCAGATTTATTGGAATATAATTGGACACAATAGCTCTTAATACTTGTTTTAAATTTCTCTTTATTGGTGGTCAATTCACCCTTTTCATTTTTTACTTTCTTTTTAAAAAAAATCAAATTAACCAATGCTTTATTTATTTTATTGTATTTTTTTTCATAAAACTGGATCCTAGTTTTATTTATTAGTTCAATAGTTTTTATTACTTTTAATTTTATTAATCTCTCCTTTGGTTTTCAGGACTTCAATTTTGGTATTTAATTGGCAATTTTTAATTTGTTCTTTTTCTACATTCTTTCAGTTGCATACACAATTAATTGTTCTGCTCTTTCTCTGTTTTATTATGTAAGTGTTTAAACATATACAATTTTCCCTAAGTGCTGCTTTGGCTGCATTCCATAAATTTCAGTATGTTGTCTCATTGTTGTAATTTTCTTTAGTCAAATTATTGATTTTTTCCCCTATACTTTGTCCTTTGACTCACTCATTCTTTAGGTTTAGATTATTTAGGTTCCTATTAATTTTAATCTAACTTTTTATTGCATTATGATCTGAATGCTGTGTATTTAATTTTTTTTTTTTGCATTTGGTTGTGAAATTTTTATACCCTAATATATGGTCATTTTTGTTTGTTTGTTTTTTAGGTGCCATGTACTACTGAAAAAAAATGGTCCTTTCTATTCCCATTCAGTTTTCTCCAGAGGTCTATCATATATAACATTCCTAACGTTGTATTCATCTCATTTCTTCTTATTTTATTATTTATTCTTCTCCATCATCTTTTTTGCTTATTTTTTTGTTACATTTATCTAATTCTGAAAAAGGAAAGTAGAGTTTCCCCACTAGTACAATCTTATTGTTTATTTTCTCCTATAATTCATTTAACTTTTTCTTTAAGAATTTGGATGTTATACCATTTGGTGCATACATGATTACTATTAATGTTACTTCATTGCCTAGGATACCTTTTAGCAAAATGTAGTTGACTGCTTATCTTGTTTAATTAGATCTATTTTTTTTCTTTTGCTTTGTTTGAGATCAAATTTGCTGCCCTTGTGTTTTGTTTTGTTTTTTTACATCATTTGAAGCATAATAGATTCTGCTTCAGACCATTATTTGTACTCTGTGTGTCTCTCTGTTTTAACTATTTGTTTTTTTTTAACAACATATTGTAGGATTCTAATTTTTAATCTACTCTGCTAAGTGCTTTTGTTTTATGGGTGAATTCATCCCATTTAAATTCACACTTAAAATTACTGCCTATATATTTCACTCCATCCTCCCCTGTTTATCCTTTTCTGTCTCACCTTTTACCTTATTCCTCCTCCAGAGTATGTTTTACTTCTTACCACCCCCTACCACAATTTGTCCTGTCTTCTATCACCCTTCTCCTTCTCTTATTCCTCCCATTTTACTTTCCTATAGGATAAGATAGCTTTTTATACCCAACTGAATTATTCACTCTTTGAACCAATTTTGATGAGGTGAGATTCAAGTATTACCCTACCCCATCTTCCCCTCAATTGTAAAAGCTCTTCCTTTCTCATTTCTCTGTGTGATAATGTATCCAATTCTCCTTCTCCCTTCCCTTTCTCCCAGTATGTCACTCTTTCTCCCCCTAAATTTTACTGTTTGTTTGTTTTTTAAGGCAATTGGGGTTAAGTGACTTGTCCAGGGTCACATAGCTAGTAAGTGTCAAGTGTTTGGTCTGAGGCCGGATTTGAACTCAGGTACTCCTGACTTCAGGGCTGGTGCTCTATCCACTGCGCCACCTAACTGCCCCTTTTTTGTTTGTTTGTTTGTTTTATCTTAATTTTATTTTTATACCATCTTATCATAGTCTATTCATAACCATGACCTCTCTCTATGTATATTGCTTCTAACTGCCCTGATAGTAGGAGTGTCATCTTCCCATATAAGAATGCAAACAGTTTAACCTTATAGTATCCCTTATGATTCTCTTTCATGCTTATCTTTTTATGCTTCTCTTGAACCTTGTATTTGGAAGTCAAATTTTCCACTGAGCTTTGGTCTTTTCATCAGAAATGCTTGAAAGTCCTTTGTTTCATCGAATGTCTATTTCCCCCCCTTAAAGATTAAACTCAGATTTGCTGCATAGTTGATTCTCGGTTGTGATCCTAGCTCCTTTGCCTTCCAGAATATCACATTCTAAGCTTTCTGATTCTCTAATATAGAAGCTGCTAAATCGTGTTATCCTGACTGTGGCTCTATGTTATTTGAATTGTTTCTTTCTGGCTGCTTGAAAATTTTCTCCTTGTCTTGGGAGATGTAGAATTTAGCTATAATTTTCCCAGGAATTCTCATTTTGGGATCTTTTTTCAGGAAGTGATTGGTGGATTCTTTCAATTTTTATTTTACCCCCTGCTTCTGTGATATCAGGGCAATTTTCTTTGATATTTACTGGAAATATGATACCTAAGCTCTTTTTAAAAAAACATCGTGGCTTTCAGGTAGTCTTATGATTAAGTTATCTTACCCTCACTGGTCAAATAAAGGCACCAATGGGGGCTTCAGGGATAATTGCTTTTGGTCTACATTTATTTAATGTCTTTATTAATGATCTGGAAGGGAGAAGATACTGAGATTTAATGAAAGTTCCTAACATTACTCTTTTGGAAGGGGTTGAGAGTCTCAGATGGGACCAAAGATACAAAGGAATAGGGGAAATTAAAATATCAGAAAGCAAAAAAAGTAACAAATGAACATTTAACACAGGAAACTGTAAGTCAGTACAGGTAGAAGAAAGTGTTGTGAAATTAACACACAATCGCTTCACAAAAGTGAAATTTTCTAAGATAGAATCTTAGAGTTGGAAGGGACCTCATTAAGTTCAATCCATATCAGTCAAGAATCCTCTCTGCAATGTTCCCCAAAGTAGTCGTTAGCTTCTGTTCAAAGCATGTGCTCAACACATGCAAAGAAGAAAAATAAATATTTTAGCCAATATCGAACACAGTAAGAAAAAATGACTTCCTCTTCCACTGGGCTTCATTTCTGCACTCTGAATCTTTTCACTGGGTGTATCCCATACGTGGAATGTTCTCCCTCCTTCTCCTCTCTGTTTCAGCTGAAATACTCTCTTCTCTAAGAAACTTGCAATTATTCCCTTTTACAAAGGGCAGTTATCTATCCTCTTTTCCAGGTCAGTTTTTTTCCAATGAGATATTTCACATTTTATTCTATTTTTATTCTTTTGAATTTGTTTTATTACTTCTTGATGTCTCATGGAATCATTAGATTCCATTTGTCCAATTCTAATTTTAAGAAATTATTTTCTTTAGTGAGCTTTTGTACCTCCTTTTTCATTTAGCCTTTAAGAAGTTCTTTTCTTCAGTGAATGTTTGTACCTCTTTTTCATCTGTCCAATTATGCTTTTTAAAGAGTTCTTCTCTTCAGTAGATTTTTGTGTCTTTTACCATTTGGACAATTCTGTTTTTAAATGTTATTTTCTTCATTTTTTTTGTGCCTCCTTTACAAAGTTGTTACCTCTCTTTTCATGATTTTTTTGCATTACTCTCATTTCTTCCCAATTTTTCCTTTACCTCTCTGATCTTATTTGTAAAATACCTTTTGAACTCTTCCATCAATTCTTTTTGGGCCTGTGATCAATTCACATTTATTTTTTGGAACTTTACATGTAGCTGTTTTGACTTCCTTTTCTCCTAGGTTTGTGTCTTAATCTTGTCTGTCACCATAGCCTTCTACGGTCAGATGCTTCTTTTGTTGCTTTTTCATTTTTCAGCTTATTTCTTGACATATAACTTCACGTTACAGTTGGGCTCTGCTCCCATGTTGGAGAGGGACACCGTCCCAAGCTTCAAGCCTTGCTTGCTGCTGTTTTCAGAGCTGGCTCTGGTGGTGTGTAGATTTTCGGTTCTTCCAAGGTGGTATGATCTAAGAAGAGGTGTGCTCTCCTGCTCTCCTGGTTTATGTTCTGGTTTGTGAACATATACTCTTTTTAGTCCTGGAACTATGACCATGGCCCCTACACTTTTGTGGTATCAAGTGCTAGTGAGCTAGAGCTCTTTTTAGCTCTGGGATTGTAACCCAGAAATGTGCATGAGTGATGTAACAAAGTTCTGCTCCCAGTGCTAGCAAAGGGTCTCCTGTAATCTCCTGACTGGTTTTCTGACCCTCTACTATCTGTGGGTTGAGAACTCCTGAAGCTGCAGATGTTGACCTGCCTCTAAGGCCTACTGCTGGCATCCTGGTTTGGCCTATGCTCAGTAGTCTGTGCTGGACACCAGTTCTGACCACCACCAAGACAGACCTTTCTTGTTAGGAAAATTGTTTCAACCCGATCTTTTGTTCATTCTGCCTCTCTAGAATTTGATTGGAGATGTGATTTTAAAGTAGCTTGGGGGAGAATCTGGGAGAGCTCATGTGAGCCCCTGACTTTACTCTGCCATCTTGACTGTACCTCCTATGGCAGGGAGTTGTGTTGATTAACTCACTGGACAAGAGGAAGAGCATGGAGTGCAGATCCCTTCCAACTCAGAGATTTTATGATTCACTTATAGAAGGACTTTTTTATGAAAGTCAGCATCAAGACCAAATCTCAAAAAATGTAATGTCGAAAATATTCTTCTCCCTTTGACTGGCAAACTAATGGGATTAAGTAATGAGTAGCAGAATTTCCCTGGGTACTTTTTACCCCTCCTCACCAGATAGATTTCTTTATTAGACGATGGAAGTAATCACTAGGCTTGCAAGGTCATATGAGGGTATTTGTTGTTTTTTCCCCCATGATGAAAGGTAAGGAAAACAAAGCAAAGCTATTTTAATTTGCTTTAAGTGAGAGTTTAAAATACCCAAGCTGAGGAGTGGAGTCTTGGGGAACACAAAAGATATTACCCACAGCTGCTCTATAAAGACTTCAGTTGTTATAAATATTCATTAAATGTAGAATGATTAAGACATATTTGAAGGCTCTGTACATGGTTTGGTTTTCAAAAAAGAGTTCTTACTCCCCCTTCCCTACCTCTTCCAAAGAAGGGCTACATCACTTGATGTAATTGAACAATAACAATAACAATAATAGCTTCTACTTAGAATTTTCAAATTCAAAAATCTTATATGTAATAATTTTTTTGATACTCACAACAACTCTGGACCTTTTGACAGACTGCAACAGTGAATGGAGAGCTGTTCTTGGAGCCAACAAGACCTGGGTGTAAGTACTGCCTTTGACATGTATGGGAGCTGAGTGACCCTTGGCATGTCAATCAACCTTAGTGGCCCAGGCCATTGTACTCCAAATTGGGAACTATGCACCACTAGAGTTGTGTGGCATGATCTCAAAGGTACCATAGCCTATTCCTAAAAGGCATCTGATTGGTTCCCATCCACCATCCCCATGGAAGCCAATTGTGAGTTTTGTTTCCAACATAACTACACCTTTGCACATTATCATCTTTTACCCATGGGTTCTTCCTGGAGCCTCCATTTTGGGGAGGGGCCCAGGCTAGCCAATCTTCATTATTGTCCTAACTACCGTTGTGATTTTCTAGAGAGCAACATCATGCCACTGCTTGGGTATAACTTCTATCCGTGTCCCACCCTCTTTTCAACTCTGTTTTGTGTGTTGTCTTCCACATTAAAATATAAGCTCCTTGAGGACAGAGACTCTTTTTCTTCTTACTTACATATTAGTATCCCTAGCACTTAGCACAGTGTCTGGCATGTAATAAAAAAAGTAAATACTTGTCTTGTCTATTAATCAATACTCTGCATTCTATTTCCTCCAACTGTTGACCTCTAGTAGCCATACCCCTCAGGTCAATTATAACCTATCATGCATGAACTATGTACCCTCAACAACTGTATAGACAAAATTTCCCAGCATTCTCATACATGACTCCCAGATTACTTCATAGCTCTGGCAGTTGCCTCTTTAGGGATGGGCTCTTAGCACTGGTAGACATGGGCCCACTCATAAGAGACCCAGGATCCTTTCATTTTTAGGAAAGAATGACTTACTCAGTATAAGCAGGCACAGATGGATTTTGATCTGTATCAACACATCACATTACATTCACTTTTTTCCCCAAGCCCATCTCTCTTATGAACTTCCCTGTTACTTTCAATCATACCATCATATCCTTCTAGTCACCTGGGGTGACAACCTGAGTGTTTTTTTAATCTTCTCTTTCTCCCTCTTCTCCCCATAGCCAATCATTTGCGAAATCCTGCCATTTCTATATCCACAGCATTCTCTGATAATCTTCTCTCCTTCCACACATGCAATAACTTTCTAATTGGTCAGCCTTCCTCAAGTACCTTTTATCTACAAACCCTCCTCAACACTATTACCAAAATGATCATCCTAGAACATAGATCTGACCCTGTCATTCCTACACTCAATGAACTCCAACCAGTTCTTAATGACTCTAGATCAAATCTTCAACTCATGTTAAATTTTGGTTTTGCATTTTTTATAAAGTATGTAATAGTATAGTATTACATGTATATAATAAATTAATAAATATACACATGTTGGGAGTGCATTACAATTTTTCCCCCTTGTAAACCTTCAAAAGCTGTAACTTGAATTACATGATCTGGCTACACTGACCTACATGCTCCTGGAATGTGACACCATATCCCCTGCCTCCCTTTCTTGATATTTGCAGTCTCCCATGCCTGGAATGCTTTTCCTCCAAATCTCAAAGTCTTAGCTTCCCTAGCCTTCTTCAAGGCTCAGCTCAAATCTTCTAGAGAAGGTTTTTCCTGCTTCCTTCCCCACCCTCTTAGCTGCTAATGCCTCTTCTTTCATATTACCATCATTTATGTATCTCCAATGTACCTATATTATTTTTGTATTACTTTCCCCATTAAGAAAACATACACTTTGAAAACATGGACCTTTATTTTTGCCTTTTTTTTTGAATCCCCAATGCTTAGCACAGTGCCTAACACATAATAAGCACTTAATGATTACTTATTGACTTGACTTGCTTAGCACCAGTGGGCAGATCTAGGAGAACTGGGTAGACATTACAAAGTAGGAAAACTAGACCCAATTTAAGGAAAAATTTCCTCATAATTAGAGTTCCCACAAAATGGAATGAACTGATTTGAGAAGTAGTGAGTTCTCTGTCATTGGAGGGCTTCAAACAGAGGCTAATGACTACCTTGGGGAACATTTTGCAGAAAGGATTCATGACTGACATGGCTTGAACAGAATGAGGTCCCTTCCAACTCGGAGATTCTGTCTTAGAAAATTTCCCTGCTATGAAGTGATTGTGTGGTAACTTCATAACATTTTATTCTACCAAGACTGACTCACAGTTTCCTGTGTTAAATGTTGATTTGTTTTTATATTTTAATTTCTCCTATTTATTGTATTTTTTTGGTTCCTTCTGAGACTCTCAACCCCTTCCAAAGAGTAATGTTAGGAAATTTCATTAAAGCCCAGTTTCTTCTCCCTTCCAGATCATTAATAAAGATATCAAATAAATGGAGACCAAAAGCAGTGATCCCTGAGGCCTCCAATAATGCCTCTATTTGATCAGAATTAATTTACAATGCATGAAATTATAGACAAGCTTTGTGCCATATTTTATCCCAGAGACAAAGAAAAACAAACAAAACACAGGTATGGAGTTCTGGATATGTGCTCATTACATGTGAGGAAAACAAAAATAAATGTTTTAACCAATATTGAAAACATTAGGAAAAAATAACTTTCTGTTCCACTATGCTACATCTCTGCACTCTTATACCTTTTCACTGGATGTCCCCTATGCCTGGAATGCTCTCTCTCCTCCTCCTCTCTGCCTCAACTAAAATACTTTCTTCTGCAAGAAGCTTCTCTGGTCCCTCTGAATGCCTCCTTAGCTCCTTCTTTCTGTGATTATCTTCAATTTATTCTCTCTCTCTCTGTCTCTCTGTCTCTGTCTCTCTGTCTCTCTTTCTTTGTCTTTGTCTCTGTTTCTCTCTCTGTCTCTTTCTCTCTCTGTCTCTTTTTCTCTCATTTGTACATGTTGCCCCCCTCCCCAGCTCCCTGAGATTTCGAATTCCTTGAGGGCAAAGACCATTTTTTGACTTTTCCTTGTTCACTAACTCAGTACAGAGACTGACACAGAGAAAATATTGAACACATTCTTGTTGACTTAAGTCATTCTAGAGATGTTTTCTACAATTTTTGGTTAATTATGTAACCTCACAACAGAACGCCAAGGGTTCACTTTGAGATATTTCTCCCTCCTCTGTCTTGTAGTCTCCATCAAGGAAATCTGGGACATTTATAATTTAACATCATCCCAGATGCTGCCACCACCTCCGCTTGTAAGCTCTTATTTCCTCTAATGAAAGAAGAATTGAGATCAACTGTTGAAATGGAAAGGCCACTGGCTTCTGAAGTCAGAGAATCTGGCTTCAAAGCTCACCAATGGTACCTGAGTATCTTTGGACAAATCACTCTACTTTTCTGTGCCTCAGTTTCATCATTTATTTAATGAGGGTATTGGACTAGATCAGGGTTCATAACTTTTGGGGGTCTGGGTTGGGGGGATGTCATGGGCTCCTTGAGTAGTCAGCCTGATAAAATCTATGGTCTTCCTTTTTTAGAATAGTGCTTTTAGATGCATACAGTGATTTATATCAGTTTACAAAGAAAACCAGTTATGTTAAAATAACAAATTATGTTTGTTTTTATTTTGATCCAAGTTCATGGGCCTTACTGCTGCAGCTGCAAGGGACCTTGGAGCATTCCCAATCCAGCCACTTCAATTTACAGAGGAAGAGACTGAGTCCCATGGCAAATGAAATGATGTGTCCATGCTCATGCAAATGGTAATTTATAAGATCTCAGTTTTAGAGCTGGAAGGGATGTTAGAGGACATTTAATCTAATTCCCTCCTTTTGTCAAGGGTGGGGAAGTAACATGCCTAAACCCTTATAAAAAGCTGCAGAAACAGGATTGGAACCCAGGGCCTCTGAGTCCAAATCCTCTACATTTCTACCACATTTGGACTCCATACGTTGCCTCAGGAAAGAGGCAATTCATCTGGAATCCAGATTAGTGATTGCATTTAATCTGCATTCAGCTGCATTCATTATAGGTTTGCTTTTATTTAACTGACTGTGGTCATTCTGTTTCTTGTTCTCCTTTGTAGATGCAATCCTGCTTAATTCTGCTTTCTTCATTTTGCACTAATTCATACAAATCTTCCCAGGTTCACCTAATTCCTCATATACCTCCCTACAAATTTCAGTAGCTTTCTCTCTGAGACAGCTGGGGGGGGGGGGGCGCTATCTCTAACCTAAGGTATACTCACCTATCCTTTGGAGGACCATAAATCCTTCACCAAACTTTTCCCCTAATTTTCTTTCTTAAGGAGTAATGAATCTCATAAGATAGGATTAGTAAAATTCCTCAGTGGAGGAGAGAAGGAGTACGGGGGAGGAAAGGAAGGAGATTTGGAAAGCTTCCCAAAGCCTCAGCACTCATACCCTTAAGGAACACCATGTGTTTTGAGAAAGGAGAATGAGCAAGGCCCCAGTACCACCTACAATTAATACATAAATAAACACAACTAGAAATATATTGTTTTCCTAAAGGAGTTGGTGTCACAAGATGAATAAATACACTATTTCAAAAATTTGATTTTAAGATTTAAATTGGATTTGAAAATATAATTTGTTTTTTTTTCCGGCTATTTTAGATGCACTGAATTTCAAATCCTGCTTTAGACTTAAAAGACATGTAACTCAGAGAAAATCAGTGAAGCTGTCTTGGCCTCAGTTTCCTCATTTATAAAATGTAGATTATAATAGCACTTACCTTCCAAGGTTGTTGGGAGGATCAAAAGAGTTGGCATATGTAGAGCACTTTATAAACCCTTAAGTATTGTATAAACATTAGCTATTAATTTTTTTTCAGCCAATCAATCAACAGTCACCTATTAAACATCTACTATGGTCCAAACACCTTGCAAGGTTAAAAATGGAGCAGTTTCTGTTCTCAAGAAATTTACATTTCATGTGGGAATCAATATTAAAGACATAGCATGGGCCAGTGGAAAGAGCAGTAGCTTTGGAGGCAGAAGACCTGGGTTCAGATCTTGTCTCTGATATTTAATAGTGATTTGACCTAAGGCAAGTCCCTCAACCTTGATAGGTCACAGTTTCTTCTCTTGTAAAAAGAGGTTATGAACCTTGATCTAGTCCAATACCCTCATTAAATAAATGATGAAACTGAGGCACAGAAAAGTAGAGTGATTTGTCCAAAGATACTCAGGTACCATTGGTGAGCTTTGAAGCCAGATTCTCTGACTCCAAAAGCCAGTGGCCTTTCCTTTTCAACAGTTTATCTCTGTCCTTCTTTCATTGGAGGAAATAAGAGCTTACAAGGGGAGGTGGTGGCAGCATCTGGGATGATGTTAAATTATAAATATCCCAGATTTCCTTGATGGAGACTACAAGACAGAGGGAGAAATATCTCCAAGTGAACCCTTGGTGTTCTGTTGTTATTATTACCTTATTACCATGACCTCTAAACAAATGATCTAATTTAAGTCCACATACAAGTAAGTGCAAATATGTACAAAGCAAATTCAAAGAGATGATGGGTGGGGAGAGATCAAGAAAGACCTCCCATAGGAGCTGGCACCTGATGTAATATCTGAGGTGCTAAGGTGCAGAAGTAAGCGGAGAGGGCATTCCAGCCTGGGTCATGAAGCACAACATTTACCCTGAAATTCATTTTAAGGCAAAGGTGGTTGTTAGCTGAGTTCGTGGGAGAGGGAGGGAGAACCAGGAGCTCAAAAGTCCTTAGGGGGAGAGACCAGAAGAGAGTATCCCACAGTGACTCCAGGTCACAGAACCCAGGACCTGAGCTGGGAAGGTGAAGGACTTTTGCTGGAAGGATCACTATCTGGGCAGGGCATCTTATTTTAGGGGGCTGTTGGTAGGTTCCTACTTCAACTACTTTTTCTCCCTGCATTCTAAATACAATCATTTGTAAATTACCAAAGGGATGTAAGTGATATCAGCATGCTTGAAATTACTGTCTAGAGAGTACCCTGGATAGCTCACCTTAGTTATGGATCTGTTTGGAAGTGAGGCAAAACTAGGCATTGAAAATTTTTCATGAAAGAATGTAGTTTGTACCCCCTCCACGGTGTCAGACTTGAATAGATGTAATCATTAATGCAGACAGAAAGATCACTGTAGGCAGCAGACTTAATTTCAACCACTCAATCGATGAACGTTCATTAAGCACCTACTGTATGCTAGGCACTGTGCTGAAGAGGCAAAAGACAGTCTGTCAGTAAGTAGCACACACCTCTTTGGTGAAGTGAATTGAAATGTACACATTCAAATTATTAGAAAATTTTTTTATGATACCTGTGCTTTGATCAATGTGGGAAACTCCAAAAGTGATGATTCCTTTCACCAATGAAGACTGTCAGCTCCTCTGAAATTTCCAGTTTTAGGAAGTTGCCTGGGGCACTGAGAGGTTTGCACCATCTGCATGTATGTCTGAGTCAGTCCTTGACTGGGGACCTTCCTGACTCCCAGGCCTGCTCCTTATTTCCTCCACCATTCTGTTTTTTTAATCCTGTCTTTTAACAATAACATTTACTTCTACCCAGGACTTGTGAATCCCATCGGCTGAGGGCATCAGTTTCAGCCTAAAGATGAGTTCTTGCATTATAACAATTATTACCCGCATTATAACAATTATTACCCCCATTATAACAATTACCTCATTTTAAACCCAGGGGCAACATAATGGCTTTTCAGGGCCATGTAGTCATTTTTTCAGTTGTATTAGGGATTTTATATTAAATAAAGAGTCGGGAGTACAATCACACACTGCCCAGTTAGGAAAATTCTTAATATTTAGGCTGGGAGTTCTTAATGTTTTTTTGTGTGTCTTGGATTCTTTGGCAACCTGGTAAATTTTATGGACCACTTCTTAGAATAATGTTTTTAAATTGCAAAGTGAAATACCCAGGATTACAAAAGAAACCATTACATTGAACTACAGTTATCAAGATATTAGAAAAAAAAGAAAAGAAACATAAATTCATGGATTCATGGTTAGTGGGCACTAATTTGGGCAAACGTTTGACTTTATGCCTTAATTTACGTTTTATCTTTATCTTTTTTTTCCCCTGCCTTCTTTGTGGTTCAGGCAAAATGCAAGTTACATGAAACAATTGGATAAAGGAACAGCAGTGTGTATTATACTGCATGTTGATAAATAGACACCAAGAAGGAAATCGAGAAAAGTCGATCTTTTTTTGGAACTTCACATGGTCTTTGAGGAGGTGGGGAGAACTGGCAGCCTCAGTCTGAGTCTTCTTGGGCTGTAGTTCACTTGCCCTTTGATTTCTCTCCTCTCTGTCCTTTCTTCTTTGGCTAGTTATGCCCATGATCCCTATTCTCTCTGGCTCTGCTCTAGATGTCTCCACTTCTTCCTCTCCGCTGACAGATCTCAACATCTCTTTCTTGTCCAGTAGTAACTTCTGCTTTTATGTGAGTTCTCCACAGATTGGCCAGGTCAATCACCCAATCAGGATAGACTTCCTGGTGCACCTGACTGAATTGTCTTTGATTTCATACTCAGGCCTTGTTTAAACCTAGTTCTAATTGATGGGCTCAGTAAAGAAATTGTCTTACCTAAGAAAAGTAATTACTTTTAAGGAGGATTACTTTTAAGGTAATTACCTGAGAAGCAAGAAAGATCCAGGATCTGATGGGTTAAGGGAATCTGGACAGATCTGCAAAAATCTTTTGCCCAGGGTAAGAAATGTTCACCAGCAGGTTAGGGCCTCACCTAGTTTGACCCTTCAGTCTTAAGCTCAGCTGGTAAATTCTAAGAGACTGAATCAAAGAGGTTTGGAGAAGTAATTATCTTTTCATTGACTCAGACATTTATGATGTCTAACCTAATTGAAATATGAGTGTATGTAATGATAATGTATTAGACATAATTGAGCTTAATTACCCAAGTAATTAAGGTCAGACCACACTCCTCATACTTTAACCCGCTAATTAGTCATTATAAGGTAGAGTTTCTCTGAGCATTTTTTTCCCTTTTGAATCAGTGTTTGTACTTTAAGAACAGATGCCCCAACATCCCATGAGGATGCAGCTATGTATGTGCTCACCATATTCAGCCAACGTCCCACTTTCAAATGGAGAGAAATGATCTAGTACTCACAAGCCCACCTTGATGAGGAATTAAGCTGGTTTCAAAGTAAATTTCTGCGTAAGTGAATGCTTTCTTCAGTGCCTCAGAGGGTCTGTGATTTCATCCATTTCCCACACCATCCATCCATGAAAACTGCAATCTAAGCAAGGTTTCCTCTTCATCCTAGAATCAATTAACAGAATTAATGAAACATTCACTTTGCATCAAGTACCATGTAAGCACTGGGGCTGCAAAGAAAGGCAAAACCGGTCCCTGCCCTCAAGAAGTTCACATTCTAAGGGTAGGGACAACATGCAAGCAACTGTGAAAGTACAAGATGTATGTAGAGATGTCGATGGAAGGTAACCTGGGAAGGGAAGGTACTAGTGGCCTGGGGGCCTGGAAAAGGCTTCCTATAGAAGGCACTTTTTGAGCTGAGTCAATGACTCTGGAAGAGAAAGTGAGGCTGGTGACTTTGCACGGCCCTCCCTCACTTAAATCCAATTCACTTGCATGTCATGGCCTCACATCCCAGATGTCATGGTGCTCTTCCAGAATAAAGGACAAACAACAACCTCTGTGGGTAGAGAAGGAGCTGCCCACTAGGGACCAAACTTCCAATTGGGCAACACTTTCTTTCTTTCTTCCTTCCTTCCATTCTTTCTTTCTTTCTTTTTTCCTTCCTTCCTTCTTTCCTTCCTTCCTTCCTTCTTCCTTCCTTTCTTTCACTCCTTCTTTTTCTCTTTCTTCCTTTCTTTTTCTCTTTCTTCCTTTCTTTTTCTCTTTCTTTCTTCCTTTTTTCTTCCTTCCTTCTTTCCTTCCTTCCTTCCTTTCTTTTTTCTCTCCTTTTTCTCTTTCTTCCTTTCTTTTTTCTTTCTTTCCTTCCTTCCTTCCTTCCTTCCTTCTTTTCTTTCTTTCTTTCTTTCTTTCTTTCTTTCTTTCTTTCTTTCTTTTCTTCTCTTTTTCTTTCTTCTCTCTCCACACAGGGTATCAAACCCCTACGTGTGGGTGCTCTGCCCAAAGGGAATGTAAATTTTAATTTCTGAAACTTTTTTCTTGTTTTTTTTTCCTCTTAAAGACCAGCCTTAACCCCAAATCACCTGGTCCCAGACCAAGCCCTATTTGGTCACTATTTGGGCCTTGATGGTCTCATAATGAATGTAAATAACAATTGTTTCTGTGTGCACCAGAAATCCTGAGGGTCTTCCCCTCCCTGATCTTTTTTTTTTTTTTAAGAGGCCATTCTTTGCCTCATTTTATTGTCTTAATCACTGAATGGGCACTGTCTCAGTGTTAAAGACCTTAGCTTGAAAAGGCCAAGGTCCCCCACTGCATCCTAGGCCATCTCCAGTTGTCTTGATCCATATCTGGCCACTGGACCTGGATGGCTCTGAACAGAAAGTGAGGCTGGTGATTTTGCATAGCCCTCCCTTACTTAAATCCAGTTCACTTGCATGTCATGGCCTCACCTCCCAGATGTCATGGTCCTCTTCCAGAACGAAGGACAAACAGCAACAGCAGTAAGGAAGTCAGGGATCTTTTAAAAATTATTTATTTAAATTTTAATTTATGGAATAAAATAAGCATTTCTATAACATAATATGATAAAGATGATTGCACACAGAACTGCAATTTTATCACATACAATTTTCTATTCCTTTTAAATATATAATCAAGTTATTATGTACATTTTTTCTTCCCCCTCATCCCCCTCCAGAGATAGCTACCATAGACACAAATATGTATTTGTATGCAAAATCATTCTATACATACTTTTATTCATCAGTTCTTTCTCTTGGTGCAGATAGTGTCTTCCTTCCTAGGTACTGTGCAGTTAATTTGAGTATTTATAATAGTCAAAATGACTTAGTCACTCAAAGTTGTTCTTTATTAATAAGATATTTACTTTATTCTGAACTTAAGAAATAAAACAAGCATTTCCATAACAAAATGGGATAGAGAATTGCAGATCCATTATATACAACTTGCTATTCCTTTCAAATATACTACAAAGTTATCATATGATATCATTATTTTCTCTCCTTCCTTTCTACCCCAAACTGTGAGACGGCTACTATTAGACACAAATCTGTGTGTGTGTGCGTGTGTGTGTATGTGTACACACATATATACACACATATATACATATACAGAATATATATACACACATATGTATATATGTCAATTCTTTTTCGGGATTCAAACAGCATCTTCATAGGATCTGAGTGGTTAATTTTAATATTTATAATAGTCAGAACGACTTAGTTACTCGAAGTTATTCTTTTTTTTTTTGGTGAGGCAATTGGGGTTAAGTGACCTGTCCACAGTCACACGGCTAGTAAGTGTTACGTGTCTGAGGCGTCCTCTCGACTCCAGGGCTGGTGCTCTATCCATTGCGTCACCTAGTTGCCCCTCAAAGTTAGTCTTAAGACAATATTGCTGTTACTGTATACAGTTGCCTTGGTTCTGCTCATTTTACTCTTCATTATTTCATGCAAGTCTATACATGTTTTTCTAAGATCATTGAACTCACCATTTCTTATAGCAGAGTAGTGTTCCATCATAATCATATACCACAACTTGCTCAGCCATTCCCAATTGATGGCCATCCCTGTGATTTCCCAGTTCTTTATCACCACAGGAGCTACTATAACCATTTGAGAACAGGGATTCAAAGAGGCAGAGATGTTGAGAGAGCATTTCAGGCACAGGAGACTGCCAATATAAGTGCACAGGGTTGGAAGATGGACTGCCTTGTGTAAGGAACAGTCAGCAGTCATTGCTGGAGGCTATGGAGTAAAGTATAAGAAGCCTGGAAAGTTGGAAAGAGTCCAGGTTGTAAAGTTTGAAATGCCAAACAGAGTTGTTTGTATTTTAACCTGGAGCAGATGTTGATATTTTATTATTCATGTTCTCCCAGAAGTCTTCCACAGAAGACAGCAACACACTGTATCTAAGCAGGATATAATCTTTCCTCAAAATGTTTGAGAACTTTATGGATAATATTAGAGCACTTGGGGTGCTGTTCTGTTAGAAACGGGAACTGATACTGTCTCAGACACTTCCTAGATGTGTAACATGGGGCAAGGCATTTAAATTCTCTCCACCTGTTTCCTCATCTCTAAAATTGGGATAACTCCTTTAGTGCCTGGATGGAGAATTGCTGTGATGGCCAAATGACATAAATCTCTTGGCTAATCTTAAACAAAGAGCTAAATAAATGTGAGTTTGGAGGAGTAGTAATGACAACAGTCATTGGATGGAATAATCATTTTTGAAAAGTAGGAAGTCCTCTTTTGGTCTTTCTGAAGAGGTATGGAGATGGATGATGGAACAACAAGCAGTTTGGGGAATGGGTCTCTAATTCCACTTTGCAGACTAGGACATATCATCTAGCATTTCAAAGTATGTATTGAACCCCTGAAGGAAGAGCTGGATGTGTCTAAACTAAGAACTGCAGAAATATGAAGACATAATCTTCCAAGTCTACATCTTAGGGTTGCCTATGTCCACTTAAATGTCCACTAAATTAAGACAGAGAAACATGTTCTAATGAAACCACTGTGGGAAGTGAATATGACATTTGGCAATGTAAACACAGAAATAATAGCTTGCCTTCTCAATGGGTGAGGGAGGGGTGGTAGGGAGGCAGAAAATGTGCAACTCAAAATTTAAGAAAAAGTGTTGAAAATAAATAAAATTACACAATTCACAATTGAACGATTCCTTGGATTTCAACAATATTTAATAAACCCATTATGTGCCAGGTAGTATACTAGCACTGAAGATCCAAACACAAAAACAAATTAGCTCCTGCCCTCAATAAGCTTATATTCTTGGTGATGGGAAACAATATTAATGAAGAAAAGTGACCACAAAATATATGCAAAGAAGGTAGAGAGTGTGGGGGGTTGGATCAGGGTAGCCTTCCTATAGGATTGGATGCTTAGTCTGAATTTTAGACGAAACTGTGTATTGTATAAGGCAGAGGCAAGGGAACTCCTGGAGACTGCAGGTGTGTCAAAGTACTTGGGTATCTATTTTGTACCCTAGCATAACTCAGAGCAGGTACTCCTTATACCTATACCTGACAGGGGATCAGCTGAAGAATTCATTTATATGTTTAACAAAAAGCCTGTCTGAGTTTCTGACTTATAGTGACCTCACCAAGTCACCAAAACCCTCTTATTTGCCCCTTATTCACTGAATACCATTTGAGTGTGGAATCATCAGGTGAACCTGTTGTGATAACTCAATTTCACCAAACCAAACCAAATAAAACAAACAAAACAAAAGAGAAGTTCTGCTTTAGCCTAGCTTAGAGAGTCTCCTATCCAGATCAAACCAATGACGCTGGAGCTCTCCATGCAGCTGGCCTGCTGTGCAAGAGGTTAGCAGGGCCTCCTCCTGCTGTGAGAAGCTATTAGCTTCCCCTCACTTATCTTTTCTATTGTTTTAACGCAGGGGTTTAAAACTCGTGGTCCATGAACTTGTTTTTAAAAATATTTTGGTAACTGTATTCCAATATAATTGGTTTCTCTTATAATCCTATGTATTTAATTTTATGCAATTAAAAACATTATTCTGAGAAAGACTCCATAAACTTCATTGAATTGACAAAGGAATGTTTTGTTTTTTGTTTTTTTTGTTTTTTTGGTTAGGCAATGGGGTTAAGTGACTTGCTGAGGGTCACACAGATAGTAAGTGTTATGCGTCTCAGGCCAGATTTGAACTCGGGTCCTTCTGAAACCAAGGCCAGTGCTCTATCCAGTGCATCACCTAGCTGCCCCCAAAGGGATGTTTTAATGGAAAAAAAGGGTTGAACCTCTACTTTAATGGAATTCTTTTTTGCTTTTATATCATGACTTTTCATTGCCATGGTGTTCACCCGATCTCTGAACTTAGATCCCCTGAGGTCAACACTAGCATCTCCATATTAAAGATGGAGAAACTTCATCAGAGTGATGAAATGATTTGTCCATGATCAGTATGGCTATTTGAAGACAGAGAGAGGGCTAGAATCATGGTGCTCTCTCCTGACAGAATCATTGAAAATGGCTCAGCAGGGCACGGTTTTGAACCCAGCCCTAAATGCAAGGTCTTCAAAGACAGAATCACAGAACTGAAGATTTGGAAGAAACCTCAATGCCCATCAAATTCAACCCATAAAAATCTTTGATATAATATACCTGACAAGAGGAGATTGATCTAGCCTTTTTTTTTTTTTTGCTGGAAGACCTTGTTGTTGTTGTTATGATTGTTGTTGCAACAATAGCCGGAAGACCTGTATCCTTGAAGAGAGAACTCACTAGTACTTCAAGTATCCTATTTCATCTTTGGAAAGTTCTATATCCAGCCTCAGACACTTACTAGCTGTGTGACCCTGAACAAGGCACTTAACCCTGTTTGCTTCAGTTTCTTTACTTATAAAATGATCTGGAGAAGGAAATGGCAAAACACTTTGCCAAGAAAACACCAAATGGGATCACAGAGTCAGACTTTACTGAAAAATGACTGAGCAACAATAAAAGTGGAAGATTTTCATTATTATCCACAAACTGTAAACAGATATTAAGGAAAGCCTTCGACCTGTTGGGTAGATCTTTTGTGGAAGACTTATAGGGCCATGAAAAGAGTTAGGACCTCTAGGTTCAAATAGAAACACTGGTGCCTTTGAAAGCTGTTCACAAGCTGGCCATTATACAAAAATAGGATTGACCTCTTTCAAAACTTCTTCCATTACTCTTACTTCTGCTTTCTGGGTGCTAAGAGGACAAATCTACTCTCTTTCACCAGATGGAAACACTTCAATTCAATCACCAAGCTATCATGACTCCTCCTGCCTTCTTCATCCCCAGTCTTGGGCTTCCTTTCTCCAGGTCAAACATTGCTAGTTGTTTCAACCAATGATCATATGACATGGGCTTAAGAACTTGCACCATTCTGGTGTCCTCCTCTGGGCCTTTGATCAGGTGAAAGATGGAGCAAGTTTATAGTATTTTGAGAGTTAAAGACATGAGAAGTCACTTGTTCCAACCTCTCATTTTACAGATGAGAAAACTGAGGCTCAGATGACCATGATTTGTCATCTAGTAAGTAGCAGAGCAGAAATATGAAGACATAATCTTCCAAGTCTATACCTTGTGCTGCCTTTGTCCACTTTTATCTTTCTTCTACTATTGTCTGTTGTTTTGTTTCAATGTTTAATTGAATCTCGTTTCGTGGCATTACTATCATGCCTCATCTAGTGCCTCTCTCAAGATAAATGTTTTCCCTTTTATCAAATAAGTAAACAAACTAAATCTACACATGGACTGTATCTAAAAATATCCATCACATTCTCTATTGCAGTCCATCCATTGGTCAAGAAGGGGCAAGCAGGATTCATTTTAAGTCTTCTGGAGTTGTGAGTGGTCAAAGATCACAGTTCTTAATTCTCTCAAAGCTGTATTCCTTTAGATGATTGTAGTCATTGTATATATTCCTCTCCTGCTTCTGCTCACATCACTCTGCATTAGTTGATATAAATCTTCATAGGTTTCTCTGAACCCAAGCCTTTCCTATATCAGTGATCTCTTAACTATTGAATCCAATGACCTCTTTTTAGTCCTCATCCTACTTAAACCTTATGCAGCTTCAGATACTTTTGATTGTTTCCTCATTTTGGTCAGTTCCACTACTGGGAAGCCCACTTCTGTATTGCTCGAATAGCTCTGGTTGCCATCTTTCGGCAAGCATGCCAATAAACTGGAGCACATCCAAAAGAGAGTAATCAAGATGAGAAAGGACTTTGAGTTAAAGTCACATGAGGATAATTTGGTAGAACTAGGGAATGTTTGGCCCGCAGATGAAAAGGAATGGGGGAGGGGGGAACATACACAATAGCAGTCTTCAAAGTACTTTTTTTTTCTGTTTTGTTGCAAAGAACAGAAGTGGGAGAAATGGATAGATGTCTGACCATGTCACTTTCTACTTAAATTCTAATAGCCCTCCATTATCTGTCAAATCATATATAAAGCTATTTGAATGACATTTAAAGCCTTTAACAACCTGACTTCTTTTGATCTCTCCAGTTTTCTTACACTTTACTCCTTTCTATGGACTCTCTGACCCAATGATACAGGTATCCTTGCTATTCAATGCCCATCACATGACACCTTCTTTCTTGGTGCCTTTACACTAGCTGTCTCCCAATGCCTGGAACGAGCTCTTTACTCACAAGCTATTTACTTTTATACTCCCTGGTTTCCTTCATGACAGCAGCCATGATTTCTCCTGTGAAAATAGAGAGTTAGGTGGCCTCCGGGTTAAAATGCTGGGCTTGCAGTCAGGAAGACCTAAATTCAAATCACGACTTAGACACTAGCTATGGAACCCTCAGCAAGTCACTTAGCCTTTTATTGCCTCAGTTTCCTTACCTGTAAAATGGGGATAATAGTAGCACCTACCTTGCAGAGTTGTGAGGTTAAAATGAGATAAGGGTTGTATAGGGCTTTATAATTCCTAAATATGACATACATCCTATCCCCCAAGCTTCTTATGCCTTCCCCTCTAAGGCTATTCCCCATCTACTCTGTAGCTTGTATATACCTAATTATTTATTTCTTAATCTCACTCCACTGGAATGTAAGCTCTTTGAGGGCACAGGTTATTTTTGCTTTTCCTTATATTTTTAGAACTTAACATAGCACTTGTTGATTGATACTATAAAGACAAATTCCACCTTTGTGTCAAGACAAAACATTTTTTAATAGTGCTATTGAAAGATAGAATACATTGTTGGGGGGTAGCTTCTCTTTCGTGGAAGTCTTCAAATAAAATCTCAATGACAGCTTGTCAAGTATGTTGTGTGGTACGCTCTTATTTATGTACTATTTGGAAGAGATGACTACTGAGCTGCCTTCCAATTTAGCAAGTCTGTGATTCTGATATTCTAGTCTGGCGCTTATGGAATAGGTACTATATCAATACTTGTTGATTAACTGATTTCTTCTCCCTTGGTTTTCATGGTTTTCCTTCTACCTTTATAGGTAGTCTTCTTAAGTACCTTTTGCTATCTCATTTGCCATATTCCACTCCATAATCAAATATGTTACTCAAGGTCTTGTAAATCAATCAACCAAATCAATAAGCATTTATTAAGCATGTATGACACTGGGCCTTTTATTCTTTTCCATTTGTACTCTCTCCCTTGGTGATCCCAGCAGTTCTGATGGGTCTGGTTTTTGTTTCTGTGCAGATGGCTCTGGGATTTATAAACATATTTATTCATATTCCCTATTGAACATCTTTAATGACACTAACCACCTGATGTACAGACTTGTTTCAATGTTTAAAAAGAGGACTCATTTTCCCCACTAAATCAGACCTTCTTCAAAGTTACTTTTTTTGTGTCATGGGAATCATTTTTCTCCAAGTTTCCCAGGCACCCAATAATCTAGGGATGAGTGCTATCAGAGGTGGAGTTCTTCAAGGAGACAGTTTCATTATGAGCCTGTCATTAGCCTGATTACTTACCACTGATGATCACCAAGAGAGGACAACTAAATTCAGTCTGTTGCTTCAACTCTATCTAAGGTGACTCTAAGGTTGTCTGTCTCTATGGGCAACATGTTTCATATATGAAATTTGTCCCATTTATTCAATTATACCTGTTTTTCTGCATTCCTTCCTTTTGTTTTGGGGCCTAAGTATCCATACATTCTGACAGCATCAGCTCACTAACTAAGAACTTTAGTGGAGGCTAATTATTTAGTGGAGTTAAATATCAATGCTTCCATTTCACTATTTTTTTATGGGGACATAAATTTGTAGGTATCATAAATAATAATAATAATAACTAACATTTATATATAGCTTTAAAGTTTGCAGAGTTCTTTACATATGCTAACTCAATTGATCCTCAAATTGACCCTTTGAAGTAGGTGGTATTACTGTCCTCATTTTATAGAACAGGGCATATAATTAACCTCAGATGCTATTAAGCTGCTATCTTCAGTAATGAAGCTTAAAACCAAGATTGTCAATATAGTACACATAAATTGTATGAAAAAAATTGAAAAAAAAATGTATAGAATGTACTCCATTGAGCATATCTTGTAATAAAGCCAACTGATATTTGATGGAAGGATCCAGTTGTGTCTTTCCTCAAAGAGTTGAACCTTCCAAATCATATTTTCAAAATTCTGGGCCAATGGGCAGGGTGCTCTGCCTTCCTTCTTCCTCTGGAATTCTAATAGGCCTGTTGATTCTTTCAGGTGGTGTTTCTCTTTGGATTGTAGTGGGTAAAGACTGACTTCTTCTCTCCCAAGGGCTTCCAACTCTAGGGCACTCCCACAGGTTTCTTCTATTGTTTTCTTGAGGCGCATATCTGACAGCAAGGGATTAATAGATTTATGTTTTAGAATTTTAGTCTACTCCAAAACTCCATATTCTTTTCACATGAACTTTTGCGTAGCTAGGCCAGTACATTTTGGACCTAAGAAATGGATTTTTGGAACCCATGTGTAAGACTTCACATTTATCTCAATTAAATGATCCTGCTAAATTTGGTCTATTCTTTTAGCTTGTTGAAAATACTTTGGATATTGACTTTACACATAAGAGTGTTAATCATCCCTTCAAGTTTTTTCAACTTAAATTTTATAGTCACAGCATCTCTGCCTTCATCATAGTCACTGAAGAAAATATTAAACAGAAAAGGTAGAAATTCCTGGGGCATTCTACTAGAGACCTCCTTTCAACAAAACATCGAACAATGAATGACTACTTTAGATCTGTTTTTTTCTTCTTTTTTGTTAACCAGTAAATTCACCTAGCAAGGTTGTCTATCTCATGTGTTTTGATATTTTTAACCAGAGTAACTTGAGACACTGTGTTAAATGATTTGTTGAAATCTAAGTTAAACTATATAACATTCCCTCAATTAAATCTAGTAACCTAATCAAAAAAGTAAATCAGGTTTTTCTGGCATGACCTGTTCTTGACCAAATCATGCTATCTCCTAGTAAGCACCACTTCTTTTTATAGTGTTCACTTTAATAATATTTCCTACATTTTCACCAGGAATCACAGTCAAGCTTCTCAGTCTATGATTTGCAGACTCTGCTGTCTTCCATTTGTAGAAAAATTGGGACATTTGCTCTTTTCATGTCTGTTTATCTCTCCTGTGCTCCACAATCTTTCAAAGATCAATGACAGTGCATTGGCAATTACAATTGTTAATTCTTCCAGTGCCCTGGGGTACAGCTCATTCATATCTGTGGACCTAAATTCATTGAGGGCAACTAGGTATTTCTTTCTTTTGGGTTTCAGCTTTCTATTAGTCATTTATTTTTAACACTCCAAGCTCAAAGATCATGCTCCCTGGCAAAGAAACCAGGCACCAAAACAAAATTGAGTATTTTTTTTTGTTTTCTTTTCTCTATAGACTATTAGCATAATTGCATCCACCCTGAGAAGTGGTTCTATCCCTTCTTCTACCTACCTTTTCCCCAATTTTTCCCAAAGTAGCTGAAACATTAATTTTAAGTGCTATATAAATATGAGCTGCTGTTATAAGCCCACCCCCATTTACTTCACAATGAATTTCTCCCCTAATAGTGTTAGAATTTATAGTTACAAGCCTTGGCCATAAAAGGAAGAAAATAATTGTGATATAGACATATATCCTCATTTGAGTGAGTTCTGAGAAGTTATTTTCAAATTAATGTAAATTTATTGTTGAAATTACAGTGTATCATTAATAACAGTGCATTTAAAATTTTTCTAATTCTCATTCTCCATACAATAACATAATAGTTAAGGACAATTAGGTGTTCAGATAAAGGAATTGGAAAAGTGGTGAAGATTTGGATGCTTTTCCCAACCCTAGACATTGGTTCTATCTTCCATGTGGGAGGTGGGTAACTTACCATTATTTTCAAGTAGATAAGAATGAAGAAGAACAATCTGTAAAATGAAGATCTGCCATCAAAAAGATTCAGATAAATTAACTAGAAAGTGTTGTAAAAGACCAGCAAAACTCATGGCCTCAGTGGAAAACAAGAAATAAAAAAAAAAATCCCTCCTCATCAGAAATGTTTTGTGAACTGAAGTCAATGGTCAATGGTGGATGGAGAGCAATGTGTTTAAGTAAGGGCCCAAATTTTACTGCTGGGTTAAATTGTAGGCACCAACGTGTGTCTATCCTGAGAGCAAACACGGTAGAATGACTATGTGCCTTCTTTAATAAGGAGAGTAGAGTGCGCACAGCAGGGCATAGCAAAGAATAGAAACAAAGTTCATAAAGTTAAAGGGGAGGAAATCAGGAACGTGGGGAATGAAAAGATTTCTCACACTAATCCATCCTCATGGTTTGTTTTCTCCCTTTCCTTTTGACTTAAACATAGATAATCACATCAACAATGATAGGTGTAAGCAATAGGAATAAACCCTTTCATTTCGGATGCTCTTTCTTGTCCCCCAGTGCTCGGTATGGTGCCCGCCTTATAATAGGCAGTTAAGAAATGCTTCCAGAATTGAACTGAATTGAATTGAAAGAAGGAATAACTTAGTTATGTTAGCCTTGGTGGTCCAAAGGAAAAAAATGCTGTGAATGAAATTCAAAACAACTCCCCCTTTCTCCTCCAAATCTCTTTTTTTGAAACCTGTAGACGATTTTGCAGGTCCTTGTAGATCATGCAACACATGTCTGTTCTTCATAAAATGTTTTGGGGTAAAATGTTTCTTTTGCATATATAGTACCCCTTTATGTCCATCTTGATTTTTTCCAATCTATGCTCAATTTTTAGAAAAGAGAAACATAGTTTTGATGAAGCTTTGCCTAATGAATGGCCTTAGTTCTATCATTTGCCCTGATTGTGGTTGAAAAAATGTGGAATGTGTTTTTTTTTAATATGATTATCATACTCATGTATTTATGTAGAAGCATCCAAATGGTTTGAATGTCAGGGGAGATATGAACATTATTTTATTCATCATTGCCTGTTCAATGCTACTGTGATAGTTTCCTGGATTGGTGAATATTAAAGTAGAGTCAATGTAAGCTCCTTGAAAGCAGGTACTGTTCACATTTTCGTCTTTGTCTCACTAGTGCCTGTGACATTGGAGATGCTTAAATATGCTTGCTGGATTGAATTGAATATTATCAATAAGGGAATTCCTTTCACCAAAACAGATCAGAGCCCATCCATGCTTGCCTATCCTCTTCAGTCCTCTACTAGATCCTCCAATAAATCCACTCAAGGGGTCCACCCAGCATGTTGGTGGTCTTCCTCAAGACTGCCCAAAATTGCCTAAGTAGCAATGGCTCACACTGGTTGTCCATTAGCCAACATTCATTCTCTCTCAGTGGCCAGTCCATTTTTGTTTTAGTTTTTTTGGTCATATAATACTCTTATGACATACTTTACTTTGTTAAGTAGAAGTGATAATCAATATTAGCTTTGGTGTGAAATTATCTAACTCTACTTTATTTTCTTACAATTTGCTAAAACCAGGATCCTGCAAAATTGGTGGTCAGATGATTATGAGCTTCTCTTCATTCCTCCTGTTCCCGTGTCTCAATATCTTATTGGCTACTTCTGGACATTGGCTGACAAGGATTGTTTATTCAAAGAGCCATAGTCTGAGGATTTACAACTTAAGTATGATAGTAATTGACAAAGATTAATTAGCCTGTTCTCTTGGATTCTACAGCACTCTGGAGTGGAATTTCATATGGGCAATTTGTGCCTGACTTGAGATAGAGCATTCTGGGCTCATATTGGTCTGATCAGACACAGTTGGACATACTATAACTTGACTCCAATGTAACGCTGTCATTTTGGTCCTCTTTGAGAACAAAGGACAACAATCATAACAACACTCTGAGTAGGAGTTTTGGGGGGGGGGGTCAACCATTTTTAGTAAGTAAGAGAGTCTGCTATGACTGTTCCACTGAAAACCTTTCTTATTGTTTTGTAGATGAGGACTACTTCTTTACTCAGCACTAACCCCAATTTGAATTGGTTTCTCTATACAGACACAACATCTTTGTAACATCTAATGAATTTGTGTTCACCTTTTTATGTTGATGGACCAACAATGAATGCCATTAAAATTCCCTAGAAGTGTTTTGTTAAAAAGAGCCATTTCAATCTGATAGCACTTTCACAGTACTGGGCAAAATTGGAAGTGGAGGGATGTAATATTTACTTAGATCTTCACAAAAAGAATTATAATCAGCCAAATGAAACAACATTCAGCAGTTTTCAGATTTTTCTTCCATTATAGCAAAAACTTCATTCTTATTACAGCAAAGATAAGATTAGAATAAAGAAGGCAAACTATATTTCCATGATGAGAGTGTATTTTTTGGCTCCAATTATGTGCTCAGTTTAACGGGGAAATAATTAGAACAAAGGACACGTTCTTTGCTACAGAATACAACTTTTCTAATTCTGTACTTCAGTTGTGTGACTGTACTGAAATGGGCTGGACATAAACAGGTGAGGTGCAGGGAGTTGGGGTGCAAAGTTGGAGTATTTCTGGATCGTTCGTGTTTAGGTGATTTTATTGTGTTGTTTCTTTACGATTTATTCAGAGCTGTGTGGCTTATTTGTCCATGCCATGTATTCATTTTGAAATTGTGAACTTAGGATTGCTGTTGCCTATTTGACCCTTAACCTACTGGTAAGCTTGTTGGAAGATTGAAGATTTATGTCACACTTGATGTTGATTTCTTATTTTTGTTGTTCTATTCTAACTCACCCATTTTCTTATTTAGGAGGAGCAGAAAGAAAAAAGAAAATGGGGCACATCTTGGTAAAATATAGATGGTAATGCTAACCAGAGTGTTCTATCTAGCATAATGCTTAGGGAGTAAGGTAAATAAAAAGACAATGTTGGAGACAACTGAAAATGGAAGAAGGAAAATAGAGGCATTTCTTAATCAACATTCAGAATAGATTACAGAAGATCCCCTGTCTGTTATCACAATCATAAAATTTACAAGTTCAACTTTTATAAAAAAAATTCGAGGCTTTCTAGACATCAGTTGTATAAACTGGTTACCAATATAAATCTTCCAATATAAATTTTCCCTTCTTTTTTGGGTGGTACCTATGCTAAAAATGCAGCAAGGTGTTAGATATGTAGCATGTTTCATGGAAAGCCAACAAAATGTAGGTGATCATTTAGTATGTTATTTGCTGTTTATTAAAACAATAAATCAATATCAAACAAAACTGCTAAATGTTTAATGATATATTTCTTTTTTTTCTTTTTTTTGAGTGAATTTTTTTGAGTGCCTTTCAAAAAGAATTGCTGGGAAGAACAGTGAATTGATACAAATCCAAGTGCAAATCCTTCCTCCTTGTTTAAAGCAGCTTGTCCAAAGTTACAACTCCTGCGCACAGTACAAATCCCAATATGTTGTTGTCTCGGTGACAATAAAAAGCCTGGTTTATTACAAACTCAAGGAAAAATGAAAATAAAATCTAAAAATTGGTCACAGTTTTGTCATTGGTATGTGGAGGTTGTTCCAAGGACCCATCCAGAGCTCCTCATCATCTGACTGTGTGTGGTCACTTGGGAAATCCAAGACGCCCTTCATGTCTTGACTGTCAATCCTGGACTCCTGTTCTGCTGTGCTTTTGATCCTGCCACCCCTAAGTTTTCCTGCAGAACTGTCTGCCCCCATTGGGCCAGGGGCAAAGGAAACAAGAGGTGGCCTAGTGTTCAGTTTCTCACTGGAAAATGCCCCCTTGGATAATGTGTTCAGTGGGACACTCTCTTCATGTGTCACTGCTAACTTGTCAAGCTTCTTCAAATGCTTCCCCATCTTGACAGGGGAATGGACTTTCAAATTATTAGTGAGGCAAGCCCGGCGGGTCCTCACCACTGACCCATTCTGAGCAATGTAGATGTTGCCGTTGATGTTGTTGTGAACTTGGGGATTGTGGAGGCAGGTCCTCTGGCACTCAGGAGCACTGTCTTCTCCAGTAGAGCTGGTTTCATATTCTCGATCAACAGCTAACTGGATCATTTTTTTCCTGGCCCACTATAGGGAAACAAAGAGAAGAGGAAATTAGCTAGCATCAACATTAACAAAGGTCAAGCCTTTAGTGTTTGGGCAAACCAGAAATCAAGGCATTTAGGAAAGGATAGAACATATTTTGAGGGGTGTGTGTGTGTGTGTGTTTGACTATGTTACTTTCACTGTCTCTCTTTTCCCACGGAATAAAATACAAACTTCTCAGTTTAGCTTTACAACTTGGTAACATAATTTTTCCAAAGATGATTCTCCAAATTGTCTGCTTTTCCCAGAACTTTGTTGCTTTGTCCAGAATGCTTCTCATCTCCATCTCCCATGTTTGTAATGTATCCCTCTGTCATATCTGCCTCTTAGATTCCCTAACCATTCCAAGTCTCATCTCAAAGACAACACCCCATGGAAATCCTTCCCTGACTCTCTAGTTATTAATACTCACCCTGCTCGAGTTATCATGTCCATACACGGAAAGAGAAATGCTAAGTCTTCTCATTATTGTACTGTCAGACCTTGACACTGTCAAGACTGCAAAGGGCTATGGGTTTGACCCATGCAGGTGCAGACATGCCCTCTCAGTTGCTGGAAACTAACTGCAATATTTATAATTTTTATGGGAATCAGGGAAGAGGGGTTTGGAAGGAAGTGATTACTAGAACTGTATACATGCTTGCTGACTGGGACATTTGGAGAAGAATCTGTTATGGCACCTATTAATATGTTCTGGCTCTTCCTTGGTAGCTGCTCCAATGAAGGGTACCTAAATCAAAGAAAAAAAATGCCAAGTATCTGGTGACTATTCTGACAATTGTTTTGTGCATACATGTTGTAACCCTTCAAAAGAATGTAAGTTCCTGGAAGGCAGAGACTTTTACGTTTATCTTTTTATTCCCAGGGCCTCCTTCATTGATAATCATATTGATAATAATTGATAATAAGTGCTTGTCACATTGGATTGCCTAGTACTAAGTTGAGGGACTCATACATGTGGTATATTTCTTTTCAGACATTTTTATTTGAATGGGCATGGATGTTAAGACATGATTTGCTGGTGTCAGTAAGGAGCTGTCCAGACTGAAGGCTGAAATTTACAGAACTGATGTTTTGGAGCTACCTAATCACAGCTCTGGTGAGCTAGGTTGTGTGCTTGTATGCTACAGGCCCCAGGGATTTGGCACAGGACTTAACTGCGGCTGCCAGAAGTTATTTAATAAAGCCAGGTGAAAAGAAGGTCAGGGCGTCAGGCTCTTCCATTCACGCCGAGGATGACACTGGATACTTATTTTCTTTCCATTTCTTTCAGGCTAAGCCAACTACCACATTTAAAGTTTTTGACTCAGTTGCTATACTCAGCAAAAATAAATTGGGTAACTTGGCACATTAAAAAAATGATATGTCATGGTATTTTATTTTCTCATGGTTACAGTGCCCTCACTCTCCAACTCTCAGAAGCTCTTCTTTAAAATTCACTTAAACTGCCCCCTCCTTCCTACACGAGTCTGGCCCTGATTTTCCCAGCTGTTAGTTCTTCCTCAGATGACTTTGTTACACACCCCCACCCCCCCACACCCCCCCACACCCCCCCAACACACACACCCACACCCATACCCACACACACACCCCCACCCCCCACACACCCACACCCACACACACCCACACACACCCACACATACACCCACACACACACTGTAATATCCTATTATATGCCCACATCTTGTTTTCCTCTGATAGAATTGTAAGATCCTTAAAGTCAAGGGCTATTTGGTCTTGGTTTTTATATTCTGAAAGCATAACAGTAAATGGCATGCAGCTGGTGCTTAATAAATACAGCTAGGAGCACTGGGCCTGGATTCAGGATGACCTGAGTTCAAATTCAATTTCACTTACCAGCTGTGAAATGCTGGGCAAGTTACTCAAATCTCTTTTTGCCTCAGTCTCCTTAATTAGAAAAATGGGGATAATAATAATAATACCCACCTTCCAGGGCTGTTGTGAGGATCAAATGAGATAATATTGGTAGCATAGTGCCTGACACACAGCAGGTGTTTAATAAATTGTTGTTGTTGATTGATTTATTGGCACAATTGTGAGTCAAAAAAAAAATCCTTACCCATTCCATTCTTCTCACTCCATAATCTGAAATGATTAAATATCAAAATAGACAAAAGGAAGACCCCTTCCTCTTTCCTAAGGGAAGACCACTACTACCCTTTGTAAGCAATTGAATTGTGATGGGCCCTGGTACCTGACCCTTGGCATAGTGGTGAGAGAGCTGGCCTCAAGGTCAAGAAGGACTGCATTTGAGGACAGCCTCTAACACATAGTAGGATTGTGACCCTGGGGCAAATCACTTAACATTTTAGCACTCTGGGCCACTCTCTAAGACTAGAAATTACAGAGAAGGTGCTGGCCTGCATTGGTACAAGGAATTTACCTGGAGTTTCCCTCTGCCAATGAGATCACAGGTTCAGTCCTTTCTGTATCAGACCACATTTGGAAAGGACGGGTGAGAAGGGGTCCAGTGCCATGGAACCCATTAAAAAAAAGGAAAACAACTTAATGGCATTTTCAGAAACCAAGAATCCTCCACCTTACTCTGAAGTTGGCCACACTTAGAATCCAAAGTATTGGTGCCTGCAGCCTGTTTGTATGATTCCAATGATCACAAGTTATTACTGGTGCCGCTAAGTAATGGAGTTGGGCCTGATGTCAATGAATGGCAATCTCCTCTGACTTTGTACCCAAGGTATTTCGGTACTGAATTTATTCGTGTCAAAAATTGTCTTACAATATTTGCCACTGCTGATAATTTCTGAAAATGCCCTTGACATTTTTTTTAGACAGTTCAATCGCTTTTCGAATTGGGAACCCATCGTTCTCTCCTAGATCCCATTGAGTAAATACACGTTCATTGGAAACAGTGATTTTGTGAAAATAACAGAAACCCATAATATATTCTCTACTCCTAATATCATGCACGAGAAAGAACTAGGTAAGATTGTGGCTACCAACAGGTTTCTGCTATCGAGTCCAATATGTTAGGCATCAGTGATAATGCATAATGATGTATTGCTTTTAAGTAGGTTTCCCATTGGAAAATTATGACCACCTGTGAGATTATCATTATTAAATTATGGTCACTTGCGAGATGTGTTTTGGTTTGCTAATTAACTATGACTCCCCATCACACACAATGATCAGTTTGGTTTTTGGAGTCCTTCTATTCTTAAAAGCGATCAGTATCACTGTCACTGTCCTTCGAGAGTCATTTCAGAGGGCACCCAGGGCACACAGCACACAAAGTCACACATCACTGCAAACTCCACCTACTGTTGCGGTTCACAATGCTGTACTGTAACCTTCGGCTTCTTTGCCTTTTGCTGGGGGGGCCTCTGCCCCCTCTGCCCCCTCTGCCCCCTCTGCTGGGGGGGCCTCTGGCCCCGCTGCCTGGGGCCTCTGCAGCCTAGGTTTCCCTGGGGGATTGGGCCTGACATAGCCTCGCGTCCCCATCTGGCTTTCACTGCTGCTCTGGCTGCCGGTGGATTCAGATCCCGCGGCGCTGGCCTCGCTGCGGTCCGTCGATGTCCTGCTGCCTTCCTCAGCTGATCTCTCCGGGGCTTCCACATCTGGGGCGTCTTCGGGAGCAGCCAGCTCAGCTGCTTCTGCCTCTCCTTCCACCTCGCGCTCCTCTCCGGACGCTTCTTCCGATGGCTGCTCTCTGCGTTTCTTGGGCACCTTGAGCCGTTCTTCAGGAGGAGCAATCCTCCGGCCAACCACGATCTTCTGCCTCGCTTTTTCTCCTTCTGACTCTGTAGATTCGGACTCCCCCGGCTCGGGGGTGGAGCTCTCCTCCGCTTCCGAGGGGGTCTCTGACTCTGACTCCTCCTCCTCCGAAGTTGTGCTCTCATAGGTGCTCCACTCGGATTCGTCGCTGTAGTCGCTGAACTCGCTGGACTCCTCGCTGGCCTCCTCGCTGGCCTCCTCGCTGGACTCCTCTGATTCCACCGCGCTCTCGGTGGTCTCCTCCTCCAGTGTCAGCGTCAGGTAATCTCTGCCTTCCACCCCGGGAGCCCTGCGGCGTTCTTCATCTTCTGCCAACTCCCGGACTTTCTTAAATATCATGGGGAATATCTTGGCTTTCTTCCACTTGACACGGGCAGTCTCAGCTGCTGTGGGCCCCTCAATGATCACAGGGACCTCCAGCTCCGCCTCCAGAGGAGGCTCTATAACTTCTGGTATTTTAGGTTTCTTTGGTCTTTCCTGAAAATTATGAAAATGGGATTTGTGATCGGGTGGATGCTTAAGATGAGAACTTGTCCTGCACAAGTTAAGGAGGAAACGATCCAAGAAGTGGACTGTTCACACAAGAGCCTGTTTCTAGGGAAGGAAAGTCAAATAAGATTATATCTTGTCCTGTACCGGGTTTAAAGCAGTCTTTAATCTGGATGGTGGAATATTTTGGCAGTTTGATGAAGCCTATGGATACCTTCTCAGAATAATAATGGAAAGAAATGCTAAATTATAACTAGAAGTTAATGGGAAAAAAAGAAGTATTTGTCCCCACCTGACTTCACAGACCCCTTGAATTCTATTCATGGATTCTAAGTTTAGAAACCCTGCTTTAGAGAGTGGTTAGGAAAGTAGGTGCTCTCGGTTGGTGGTACAGATCCCTGCATTAACCTCCCTGGGTCTCAGTTTCCTCATTTGTAAAAATGAGAAAGCAGTATTAGATGACCTGTGGGTTCTTTTACCAGCTCTAGTTATGATCGTATGAACTTCGAAAGAGGGAATACAATCACAATTGCTTATCAGATTATTTGTTCTTCAGTTTGGATCTGACTGAAATTGTAGAAATATTCAATCATCACCCTAAACAACAACAACAACAACAATAACAGTAACAACTGGATGAGTTAAGGTTATTGTTATAACTAAATAACTTGATCCGTCTGCATTAGATAGGATTAGATTTATTCAGCAAACTGTGATAAAATCTGTGAGATTCTAATCATCTCAATGTATCACAGTATCAGTTAGAAATCAAACTAAATGATATTAGAGGGTAATTATTTAGTGACTGTAAAATAAGCCCTTCAGGAACAACCATTGTCTTGGTTTTGTCTTTATTCCTCTCAGTGCCTAACATGGTGCCTAGCTCTTAGTAGCAGGTTAAAAATAGTTGTCGTTTTAGTCAGTCAGTTAATAACTATGAATTAGGTTCACGTGCCAGGCACCATACTAACTGCTAGGGAGACAAAGAACGGCAAAAGACAGTCTTTGCCCTCAGAGGACTCATGGTTTATTTTATGAACAATCATTTAAATTTTGCATAATAGAGCCAACTGTTACAATTTCTTTGGGGATAAAAAGTTAAGACGTTCCTTCAACAAAAAAGGTAGGAGGACATACTAGACACATAATAGATACAAACTGAGCCAGGAAAGCCTAGTTCCACATTCGGTCTGATACATACTGGCTTTATGACGCTGGCCAAGTCATTTGACTTCTTAAGTGGCCAGCTCTTTGAGATGGTAAGCTGAGGATAAGGTGCTGATCTGCTTTGCTAGAACTTTCCTTATCTGGGAATCCCCTTGTCCTAATGATATTTCTGGTCCAGTCTCTACCCTGATTCCATTAATGCAGGATCTTGGGAAGAAGGAAATCTAGGTGAGAATAGCATCTGAACATGGGAACACAACAAGATCTCCTGAGGTCAAAGAGGATGAAAAGGCATGCTCTTGTCCTGCAAGATCCAGCCCCCAAAAAGCAAAGGCAGTAAGCCTACCTCCTCCTCTGGATAATAGTCTTCCTCAGCTTCTCCTGCCACTTCGCCATACTCCTCACCAGCAGGTGGCAGCAGCCGGCGACGACTTCCATACTGGGGCATTTCATACCTGTAATAGAAATCTACAACTTTAAGCATCTTTTGCATCTTCTTGATCTGGCATCACTGATATCTGCATTCCTTCTGCTTTCCAAACTCTCAAAGACCAGCACATGCTGGCTTGGGAGTGTTCGGGGATGATTACATAGATGGTCAGTTTCAAAACTTTATTTTGGGGAAAACTGGAAGGATGAGAGAGTTTCCAATGAGCCCGAGGGCTGCCTACCAATCAAGCTCTTTTGAAAGCTCAATGGACTCGCACTTACCATCCCACAATTTCTGTTTGCAATGGTGGTTGTACTTGAGGGGCAATATGGCTCTGTTTTGAAAAGTGACTTACCAGAGAATAGTGAATTGGGGAAGGTAGGAACAGCTGGTTTTTAGAATACTTTCCATTCATTTCTAGAAGAAATTTCCTACTTTGTATAATTTGTATTTATTAATTTTGTGTTTGTGTTGTATAGTTATGTGTTTGCTTTTCCCATCAGAATGTATGCTCTTTAAGAGCAAGAGTTTTTTTTACTTTTTGTTCTTTCATCTCAAAGCCTATAACTGTGTCTGGCATAGAGCAGACACTTAAAATACTTGCTGATTGATGACTAACTTGGATTAAGTATTAAATATCTCACACAAAAGATAAGTGGTGAATTCAGGAATTAAACAAATATTCATTGATGTCTATTCCCCTTTTCTAATCATTTGGTCTTATTTCTATTTACAAGTACTAGAGAAAAACTGATTAGAACAATTGAAATGACTTTTAGATATAGGAATTCATCCTCAAAGAAGGATTTGGTGATGTGAAATTTTTCATGGTGGATACAAATGGTTACCATCATGTAGCTTTCTTAACTTAAGCATGAAAAAAGGAGTTTGCACAAATAAAATGTGTCTAGGTACAGAGTATAAAAATCTGATTTACACTCTTGGTCAGAATCAATTTCAGATACCATTCCAGATAATTCTGCTATTCAAAAAGAGAACACACACACACACACACACACACACACACACATACACACACATACATATAGACACTATATACATAACAAAACAAAAACAATTCTTCAGTCACATTTCTGGGAAAGGTACCATTTACATGGATAGAATTTGTTGATGTTTCTTAAAAAACTGTTGCCAAAACTCTGCTGGTTTTCAAGCACAATTAAAAATATATACATTACATTCTGTTCAACAAAAATTCTTCATATAAAGTAAACTAAGATTAATTTAGACTTCTAAAATAAAGAACCTTCTTTGGGAAGACAACACACAATTTCTCACCATGTCCCATTCCTTGTTTTTTGATTATTAATCTGAAGAACATAATTTAATTTTTTTTGTGAATGTTTATTATTTAACTGTATTTTCCATGTAAATACTTATCATAAGAATGAGGCCAAGGCAAAATGTTATATCACATAAAGTTAAAATCATACTCTGTTTTTAATCAATCAACCTCATTGGACTTCTCCCTTCTCTTTCCTTTTCAGATGCTGCTGTGAAAGTAAATCTAAGGCAAATTATCTGGTATCAACCATTCACACATCAAGGTGAATTTTAGTGTTCCTTCTAATGTTATTTCTAATAAATGTTCTTAATATTATCTTCTGTATTTTAAGCTTTATTGCTAATTATGAACTAAATAAATGCTTCTTTCTCTTGTTAAAGGGGTTTTAATGTTCAATGAGAATATGGGGAGGGAAGAAAAGACATAAATTATGGGTCAGTGACAGTTCTTAGGTTTTTCAAAATCTTCCATATAGGAAGCTGCCTATCGTACGTATGTAGAAAGTTGGTCTTTGTCCTAATACATTTCTTTCTTTCTAGAAATATTTAAAAACTTGAAACTTTCTTTTGAGACTTGCATCTAATCATCTTCCAATGTTATTTCCTCTTTCCTTTGAATTTTCCTTCCCAGTGAGAAGTATAGGGTGAGAAACATGGTGTTAAAGGTTAAATGAATAATTAGGCAGTGTTTACATCTTTTAGCTATGGAGCAGGATAAAGGAGAAATTCAGGTATAGGAGGTGGGGAGGGGTATCAGCTCTAAGTTCTCTCAGCTAAGGTAATTCCTCTGTCTCTGAAGACAAGGGATTCGCCAGGTGGTGTTAATTCAGTTAATCTAGCTGTGAATTGGTCAAGTAAACATCTCTCTTTGCCACAAATCAGTCCCAGACTTGAGATTCTATAGATATTTCCCAGTTTAGTAGTGTTAAGAAGTGGGAAACATTTCCTGGAAAACATGGGGATGATGAAGAGTTGGATACAGTGTTGTGACCTAGTTTTAAGACTTTGAGTATGAAGGATTTTTTTTTTTTTTTTAGGCAACTGGGGTTAAGTGACTTGCCCAGGGTCACACAGCTAGTAGGTGTCAAGAGTTTGGTCTGAGGCCAGATTTGAACTCAGGTCCTCCTGACCTCGGGGCTGGTGCTCTATCCACTACGCCACCTAGCTGCCCCCTGAATATGAAGGATTTAAAGGAATGCAAAAGCTGAAGATTTTTACCCTCTTTTCTCCCAGTGCTTTACACCAGAAAGCTCCCTCCCAGATCCTCCACTAAAGCCTTTCTCTGATTCTTCATCATGGAATGGAGTTAACTTTGTATTCTAAAAGGCTATGCCACTGTAGGGGTCTACCAACTGGAAGTTTATTCATTTTCTCATTCAACCGTGAGTCTTGAGAACAGGGATTGTTTTTGTAGTTTTCACTGTGTTCCTCGTGCTTAGCACAATACCTGGCATATAGTGGGTGCTTAAAAAAGGTTTGTTTTTATTGATGGAAAGTTGGAACTAGGGATACGATGTCTTCTCTTTCACTGTACCCATCTGCTTAACACCAATTACCTTCTGCTCTTTAAGGGCTTAATATTTGTGGATTGATTGATTACTATTGATACATTGATCAAATCAGTGCTATCACTGCTTCAGGAGAGGGTATGCCAATTATTATATTCTATGGATCAACTCACCATCTCTGGCCACCACTCCTTTATTTAGGTGTATAGCCTCCCCCCACCCCCACCCCGTGCATTCCTTTCTATCTCTGTATTTCTGTCTGTCTCTATTTCTCTCTTCCTCTCTCTTGTGCCAATGATTTTCATTGATTCCTATAATCATCACAAGGCTGAATTCAGGGTAATTTTTGTTTTGTTTTATTTGCCATACAAACTCTGAATGATGACATACTAGGCCACAGAAAAGTTATGTCATCTGCATCCGTGGAATGGGTACCCACACTGGCAAATATCATAAATTCTTTAAGCATTGAATTATTCCCAAGAAGCCATCAGAACTCATTATTGATGCCTTTGTTTTCCCTGGAAAGGCAGGTATTGAAAATGAAATTATTTCCCTTAGCAATGTTTTATATAAAGTTATGAAACCAGGAAACGTTGTATATAGAGACCTGGCTGTACCTATGGTAACTGGTCTTTGAGTCATAAGAACTTCCTTCCAGCTCTCATTCTGACAGTGTCCTGGTTCTTAAAGAGCTGAGGATAATACATGTCCAATCTATTTCTCAGAGAGCATACTTTTTAAAACCCCAGACACCCTAGAAATGTGAGTTAATACTCTTTGGGTGATAGTATGATGTATTTTTAAAATCAGTAAACAAATATTACATTTAGAGTCTAAAGGCCTGGGTTTGCATCCTGAATCAAACACTTGCTGACTATGTGACTTCATGAAAATCACTCACCCTCTCTGAGCCACAGTTTCTTCATCTGTACTATGGGAATTATAATAAATGCACTACTTTCTAGATGACTTCACTCACATAGCTGTTGTGAGGAAAATGAACTCTAGAGAGTTATAGAAATGTAAACAATGATGTAGTTGGAGTCAGGAAGCCTGGGCACCAAGTTCTGCGTCTGAGCTTGCTAGTAAGGTCACCATGGCAAGCCTCTTAATCTCTGAAAGATTCAGTTTCTTTGTCTTTCAAATATGCACCACGATACCTGTGGTGCATACCTCTTAGGGCTACCATGACTTTCAAGTGAGAGACCTATGTAAATATTAGTTATTATTCCTCTCCAACAAAGGTCTTTAGGCAGCCTTATAGTGCAAAGCAAAAATATTGGGTAATAAATAGCTTTAGAACTAGAAAGGGCCTCAGAGACCATCTAGTACTACCCCTATATTTAAAGATGAGGAATCTGGGGCAGAGAGTTGAAGAGATTTGTTCAAAGTTACATAGGTTTTTAATGTCAGAGGCAGGATTTGAACCCAGGGCCTATGACTTTAAAATAAGTGTTCTTCTCATCTACAATGCCATCTCTTCTGCCTAGCTAACTGCATAATGCAATGACTGATTAAAGAAAACCATGACCTTCCACCTCCAGACCCCGAAGGACTGAATAGATGGACCAAGGAAATGAAACGTTCTCATTGGTGAAAGAATTTAATTCAGCCAACTTTTGTCACTAAAGACAAAAGAAAGTATCCAAAGAAATGGATATTCGGGCAAATATGTATGCCAGGACTAGATCACAAGGTCTGAGGTCCTCCCTGTTAGGTTTAGTGTTTTGTTTTTTGTTTTGTTTTGTTTTGTTTTTTGGGGTGGGGGCAGTGGGATGGTGACTGTGCCTTATTTATATTTGTTTTGCTTGAAGCTCTGAGGCCAGGATCCTCTACAGTCACTATGGAATAAATGAGTTGAATGAATGGTCTGACTGAAAAGGAAAGTGAAGAAAAGAGGTTTTTCATGGAAAACCATCCCATTGACCTGATCTGACCCAGTCACTCAGGCCTCCTTGTTTTAGGGTGGTCAATATAATAGGGTGAGAGCCATGCTGGCTTGGGAGTTGGAGTACTCTTTGTTTCATTTGTCTTTTGCTCCCCTAGTGCCAGCACAGAGCCTGGCACATAGCATGCACTTAATAAATGCTTGATAATTGATTAACTTGGGTTTGAACCCCAGGTCAATAAAGTGCAAACTGTGTGACCTTGGACAGATCACTTTCATGTTCTGGGTCCTCAGTTTCTTCATTTGTATAGTAAAGGAATTATCTGAGCAGAAAGCAACAGATGTTTTTTTCATTTCTAAATCTCTAATCTGATGATGTTTCCTTGCCTAGCCCTCAGTGAAACTGAAGGAGCCAAAAAGTTTTCTGGCCTCAAAGTTCTCCTTTCTCCCTCTAGCCCACATCTTCATGCTTCCTTTACACTCTGCCCTTTTATGAATTTCTTAGGTAGGACTCTGATGTCTCCCAGTGATACCGAGGTTGAAAAAAAAAAAACAGAACAGAATTTAATTCAAAGGAAGAGAGGTTGTTTGATTTTGGAATTGAGCTGGCAGCAAGGAGTAGGATTTTCCCTGGGGTCCCTTCATTGTGCAATGCAAGGCAGGACCTCCATGTCACAGAAATCGTTTTAAAGGGAAATTGAAAATAGACAAGGGACTGGGCACTTCTTGTCTAAGAAGAGAAGATCTTAGCTTTTTTTTTCCTGTTGAAGAAAATTAAAACAGAAAAAGAGTTTTAGCAAACACCTGGAGCAGGAAACATCAGTTAAGGCTGCAGAGAAACAAGAAAAATGGTGGTTTAGAACTAAGTCTTGGGGGTTATGATATTCCCAAGCCTCCATGATTAATGGGAGAGCCCATGCAAGTAATTAATAGGATAGGGATAGGGACTAACCCTGTAATTCCACTGATACAGTGATTTCCCAGATGAGGAAATTCCATCTACCTATGAGGGGTCAGTACCTTCTCTTCCACTTAAAGTCTCAGAGAATAATCTAGATACTAAGAGGATATGTGACTTACCCAGGGTCTCACAGTAGTAGGAGCCAGAGATCTTTGTAGGTCTGAGTTCAGCTCTCAATCCACTATGCCACACTGAATAACTGAATGTGTAATGAATAACATCTTTAAAATGTTTGGCAAAGCCAGATCTGTCATCATAGGGCCTAAAATGATAGTGGTGGTACTTTGCGTCTTTGTTTTCTGATCTGATAATGTCAAGCATAGGTCAAGCAACCTCATGATTCTAATGGAGTGGGACCTCTCTCTACCAATGCAGTATGCAGCTATGTTCAACAATCTATAATTTATTAGAGAGTGACCTGAGGTTCAGGGTAATAAAGTGACTTGCCTTGGGTCATACATCTAGTAAGTATCTGAGGAAGGATTTGAATACAGGTCTTCCTGCCTCCAGTTCATGTACTCTATTTACTATATCACCACATTGCCTCAGTCTAATTGGAAAGAATTTATAAAGCCTTCTCTTTAGCTCTTGATAAAGTGCCAGGGACAAAGGAAGTTCTAAAGGCACTTGAAGTTAGATATATTCCAGGTTACTCCATCTCTATTCAGATTTTTCATTGACACAATCTACTAATTTAGGAAAGTACGTAAGGAGGAAAATTAGAAAGCAAAATATTACATAGTGATATGGCTAGGGTGAGTTTAGGGAGCATCTGAGTGACCCATTCAAGGCATGTGTCCCCAATCATTATTTTAATCCTTTTTGGAAATAGGAGTGGCTCCAATAAATTGGGAAATATGTCAATATAGAAATAGTTACTTACAAATTCTTTAGGATCTCCTGCCACAGATAGTTTGTTTCTTTGGATAATAACAAACTAAGAAAATTGCACCCATAAGTTTTTACCAGCCCTTTAGAAAAAGCGATATCCAATATTGATTTTTAAATGATTATATCTTCTGTGAGTTTAAATAGATGCTAGTAGAGTTGGGTGTGTGAAAAAGGGGCTATGGAAAGGAGATGAGAAAGCTCTGACTCAAAAGGAAAAGTTTTTTTTTTTTGGATAAAATCATAGCATATATCCACTGGAGGCAGCGTGGCGTGGCGCAAAGACCACTGGAAGCAAACTCAAAGTTCCTAGGTCCAAATCCTGCCCCATGTCGTTTTGGGCAAGTGACTTTGCCTCTCTCAGGCTTCACTTCCTCATCTGTCAAGTGACTAAACTGGATGAGAGGACCCCTAAGGTCCCTTCCTAATCCATTCCTACCCCTATGAAGTCAGTGGCAATATCAGATCCTTTATCATCATCCAATATGAAACCCAGCAATCTGAGTTAAATCAAATTTGATTTGTTGGTAGTTTAGAGGTTGGGCATTTCTAAGCCTGAACATTTTACAAGTGAGGATTTGATGCGTGTTATGTAACACACTGCGCCTACCAAATAATCGGTGCTCAATAAACACTTGATTAACTCGCTAAAATTATCTCCCCATTGTACAGTAAAAGGCTCTTCACTGGGACTTCTTTCTGAAATGGCAAGAAGGCCTTCATGATTGATGACCACAATTTTTAAGCAATCAATTGGCTTGCATATTCTGAAAGATGCTACTTCTTAGTGTGGTGTTTAGTTTGAGCTTGGAAATGAGAGAGCTGATCTAAATTAAATAAAGCCATTGTGTCTGAATTTGCTGTTTATTCTGGGAAGGAAAAGGATAGGGCTTAGGGACTGAATAATAGATGCTCTAACAATACTCTAATGATAGATCTGTGATCTCATTGGCCCATTGGTCCATCCAGTGACCTGGGAATCTTTTGGGATATGAAAATATTTGTACAGGAATAAGTGCATAACTATCCCTTCCTTCAACCTCCAAATCACCTTAATTGTGAGGACTAACTTGGGTATATTACTAATGAAATTTTGGTAACCTTCTTTGTTGAGGGGAAAACATACAATAACGTGGAAGAGCCTAACCATGTTTTGTATTTTCCAGAAATAGAAGGGGAAGCCAAATAACCTTGTATGGCCTTTTCAAATTCCCTCTTTGATTCTATGAACCTCTCTTCTTTAAGAATTCCCCCAAGCCACTAGGTTCTACAAAAGACAATACATAGAATTAAAATAAATGTGTTCACAGTTTGCATAAAAAAGAGAGTAAATCAGATTTTTCCCCCCCTCGGGACTTTAGGATTTTAGAGGCTGAATGACTATTCCTCAGAGATGCTCTAAGAGGATTCCTTGCACTAACTGGATATTTAGATTGGATAACCTCTCTCGTCTCATTTCTAAGATTCTATGATTCAAAAGAGAGGAAAAATTGGTAGCAATGGTACCAAATGACAAGAAGAAATGTAATCTGTCGCAGTTCCAGTTCCGTGTTATTCATTGACAAGAAAAGATATTAAATAAGCAAGTTGATATATTATCAGGAAGGTCTAGTATTTTTGTATTGTCCAAATAAACTCTAACTGCCTTATGCAGGCAGGGCCTTACCTCTGACGCATAGTATCGCCTTCAAGAAAGAAACAACAAAACATAAATTAACCATCCTTAATACTGCAGATTAAATAGCACAATAGTTCACTCTGGGCCTTATTAATATGTCAGGGCAAGACAAACTTTGCAAGCAGTGTTACTAGCAAAAAGAGGCATTTCATCTTTTCCCTAAAACTTCAGGGCTCTTTGGTTGACTTTTTAAATAACGATGACAATAGAGAAATGCACACAAAGTATAGCACACACAACACAATGTGAGCTGAGGTACCTTTGATAATCTTTGTCTTTCTTCAGGGCAATGGACATTTATTCTCTCATGGTCAGTTTCAAGTAATTGTAAATAATGACACTGTCTCTATTTTCATTATGGAATGGCTTTGGGGATTACAGAAGAAAATTTGTGGAATAGATATTTTTCACACTTGAGAAAAGTGGGAGAGTTTTAGGATTAAAACATATTCCCAGAGTATTTCCAGACTATTTTTCCTAATAAAAAAACCCCCACATAATTCTAAAAATGGTACATACATTTATATGCACATGCAGAGATATACACATGCACACACACACACACATACATGTACCTATTCACACATACATGCACATGCACATATATGCGTGCATAGATACCGTGTGCATATCTATGTCAATGTGTATACACACATACCTACAGACACATACAAACATTCATATACATACATGAATGCATGTGTGTGTATACACACATATACATATACATACATATATGTGTAAATGTGTGTGTATATATCTATATATCTATGTATCACCTCCCAGTGTTAGCTTCAAGATTACTTGCCACATGAGGCATTTCCTGAGACAGAAAAGCTTAATGTTTAATATTATATAAGACTTACACAAGCTCCCAGACAGCAGGCCAAGGGAACCTTTTAATTACATTTGAGAAAAAAGCAAACAAACAAAAAATGGTATGGTGGACTGCTTTCAATCCTTCTGTAAAGCTTCACCATTGATATTCTACACACAGAGTTGATTAAAAGAGTTAAATGATCACAGTTGTCCATGTGATAGGAAAGTAATGAACAACCGAAATGAAGATTTATTGCAAGAAGATGATGTGTGATTTTCCAAAGCATACTTGAATTACATCACATTTGGGTTCATTTATCCCTCTCGGCAATCTTGGTGAAAACAGAAAGTTCAGAGACTTGAGCAAGAGAAGCAAACCCATTCATCTTAATTGCTTTAGAGTGGTCACGACAGTGTAGATTAAAACTGTTAGAGACAATGCTCGCTTAATCCTATCATCAATGACATGTACTTTTGGAAATAGACACACAGTATATATTGCTGACTACTCACAAAACTTTGCCAATATTTATAGGGATCTTAAACTCTTTAAAGACTTCAGCAATATAGACACTGTCTCCCTACACTCCATTTGTCTCTTTTAAATGAGAGCCCCCCAAAAAAAGTTTGTGAGGGGAATAAATGTACCTTCATAAAGCAATTAAAAAAAACTCACTGGGTGTGTTTGGTGAAATAGACAACCAAACCAGGTCTTTTCATTTCCAAAAGAATTGTTATACAATCATCTCTTATTGGTAATCATTTTCTTGAACAATTAAATATATAAGGGAAGCATATATCTTCAGTACGTGTACATGATTTTATTTTTTAAGCATCATTTTATTGCTTCTTTTCAAGAAATCAAAAAATGTATCCAGCTGAAACAAATGCGAAGTAGATAAGAGGAGGAAATTTTTGAATGGTCTAGCTATTTTCCACATGATTTATTCACTTTCAGCCGAAGCTTCCATAAAAACCCTGAATACATTACAGTCATTTCTGATGCAATCTCTCTTAACTTTGCAAATTATTTATTTTGCATGGTATCTGTTAATAATAGTCCACTTTTAGGATGGGGGATAGATACCTGATCATCAAAACATGCCCTCTGAAATCTACTAAGAATTACATCACTATGAAGTAATTTAGAAAATCTAAAATTAGATATAAAGACACACTCTTTGTTTACTTTATCAAGAGATTCATTCCTCAATTTTAAGTTGCTCTGCTCAGGCATTTAATAGATACGTACTGGCCTGACATATGAAGTGACCTAATAGAGTGATGAAATGGACAATGTAGACTTTTTGGTGATGGTGTATAGATTTTTAAAATAAAAAAAAATAGTAAACAAAAATGTACTGGAATAGACTGAACTACAGAGCCTTGGGATTCTCCAGTCTTCCAGCATAAAGAGTGTTTTCTTTTTGTTTATTTATTTGTTTGCTCTTTAAAGACAAACTATAAAAATTTTAAAAAAATGAAAAAAAATACTTTCAGTGGAAAAGGAAAGAAACTATAAAATAAATGCGTATATTATTTGTGGGCATTATTTATGAGCATTCATTAACTCCATGAAAAATGGCAATATGGTAATTTGAGGCAGATCACAAAAATTAAAAAAAAAGATCTTTTTTGTATTTCACATAATTCTTGTTAGGGATTAACATAAAAATAGTAAAAAGAAAACTAATGGAGGGGCAAATGATTTCATTGTTAAGAGAATACTGTTTTAGCTTGGGAAGGTTCAGATGCTTTTCTTCAAAAGGCTTATACAATTATGAAAAAAAAAACCTTACATGAGTCTTGCAAAGAGCAAACACTGTCACGCATATGAAAAGTTGGCAAAAAATGCCAATGTAAGTTTTTCCATGAAAGAGAGAGAAAGAGAAAAACAAGGAAACAAAAAGTAATGTGTAAGAATCCAAATTTTTACCTGAAGGTTTTGGCTAAAACTAATTTGAGGCAGATAATAAATGGAAATGTTTATAAGACTATTCAGATTGTCATTTTATGATCTCATTCATCTGGCAATCTGGTTGGGCAGCCTTCAGGAATCGGGAATAGTGAGAGAAATTTGAGAAGACTTACATGAATTGATATAGAGTAAAATAAACAGAACCAAGACAATAGTTTAGATGATGCCGCGATAATATAAAGGGACACACTTTCAATGACTTCAGGACTCTGATCAATGCAGTGAGTATTTGACTTCAGACAACTACTGATGACCCATCCCTGCTATCTCTTGGAAGTCAGGAGATAGATTTGAGGTGAAGAATGAAATATACATTTTCAGACCTGGCCAAAGTGTTGATTTTTACCTATACTTTGTTACACAGGACTCTGAGGATGGGAGCAAATCATTGGGAATTGACAAAATTGGGGGGAAAAAAAGAAAGAAAAGAAGATAAAAATAATTCAAAAAATACACAGGAGAAAGTCAAAAGAAGTGCAGAGGGGGTCATAGAAAGACACTGGACAATTTTATTATTAACCTTTAAAATTTCATTTGTGCTTCAAAAATGACTACACAAAGAGAAGTCCACAATTTCACAGTCTTCTTATTTTTCTCTTCTTGATGAATTTGTGTTTGTTGATGGTAGTTAAGTTCGTCATAGGAAAATATATTTTTTTTAAAAATGGCATACATGGTGGAAGATGCACATGGTAGGTGCTTCATAAAAAATTGAACGAATGAACAATTAAATGGACTTTTAGAAGAGAATTGTGTTTTTTCACTTATTTTTTGCAAATAGTAGTTATGGTCTCTCAGCGAAACTCTTTACAAAGTTCCAAATATTGTTTCCTATCCTCTCAATAAAGTGGCCAGCCTCCATTTAGGGGAGTGTTGGAGCCAATTTGTACTGGCTGTCAAGAGCTAATTGTTAAATTTTTGGCAGTTGTGAGTATTCATACCTCCCATCAAATACTGGGAATCAGGGCTTGATTTATTATTTTGTTGATTGCCCAGACTTAAGAAAATGATGGAGAAAATGGTAAAATTTCCTATTAAAATTAAAACTGTGCCTTGCATTTTGGATTTCGGTTATTAAACAATGCCTAACACACCTTTGCCTCTGGGCTGTCTCCCATGTCTGGAATACATTTCCTCCTCATCTACTGCTCTGAGAATTTTAACTTTCTTCAGTTAAGGCTCAGTTCAGGCTCCCCATAGGAAGTCTCTCCAGATCCCCCTTCTTCTCAATATTGTCTCCCTCAAGTGACCAAGTATGTGATTATCTGTTTACATCTTATAACCCCACCACCCATTAAAATGTAAGCAACTTGAGAGCAGGAACACCTTTTTTACTTTCTTTTTGAATCCTCAGCACCTAGCACAGTGCCTAGAATATAATTTTGAAAGTGATTTTAAAGAAATGCCTATTGAATTGGAGTAGAGATGTATCTATTAAAAAATTAAACGTATTTGGAACTCTGACACCCGTCAAATGCCTTTATGGTAACAATTTGGCTTATGGTTACTTATTTGGCTTTAAATCTAGGCCCATAAAAAGGACAATTTCATGAGAAAAGGAGTACTGCAAATGCCTAAGAAGAACTGAGTTCTTTTATAATTTTAGGACCTAAAATGGAAGACATACACTTCCTTCAGATGTTTTACATTCAATGTCAATGCTTGTCAATGTTTGAATGGAGAAACAAAGCATTGTATGAAAATAGATTTAAGTCATTTCTCTAAATGTGGCAATGTGGGGAAATCAAAGAAAAATCAAGAAAATGTTGTCGTATTGCACATAGTTCTTAAAATTGACATTAAAATGTGAACGCCATGAGAGAAAGAGAGAGAGAAGTCCCCAAGATAGTTTATCATTTTGCAGTCCAACGCATGTGGAGAGAGCACAGTATTTGAATCAGAAACCCTGAGTTAGAATCCTGGCTCTGTCATGTAACTACTCATATGATGTTGATTAAGTCTCTCAATTTCTCAGGGCCTCAGTTTCTTTATTTGTAAAATGAAGGGATTGGATCTCAAAAACTGCTTCCAGTTCTAAAATTCTGTGATCAATTATATTTTCAGCACCTTATTTTAAATTGTATTGTTTAAAATAGGATTAGAGCCATACTTATACAAAGAATCTTATCGAGCCAGACTTGAGCACCTCAGATTTTTTCTCCCTAATGTACTGTTCATTTTAGAGGACAAGCTAATTTAATATAACTGACACGCTTAATGTGAGGACTTATAATTTAGATTAATGAAATCAGCAGTAACTAAATTCATACTACATAAATCTTTATGGACACTTATAAACCTTCTCTTGATAACACTGACTTGAATTTCTTTATTGGAACTGAAGGTAAGCAAATATTCTCTTTGATGGGAAATCTTAGCATGAAATATTAATTAAGAAGAGGCTTGAATAGTATGAACAAGCAAAATCACAATACATGTTAAACATTTGCTGAAATAATCAACTATCTAAAGAAGGCAACAACTAAGAATGTGTTTTCATTTTTAAAGTGAAAAAATAAAAGTATACCAAAGAAGGGAAAAGATGAGGAAAAATACAGGACAAGAGGAGGGACACTCTACTCAAAGCTATGAGTGCATTTAGAAGATGCCACTAAATTATAATAAAGAACTCTCTTTTATAGAAACAGAGGATCCCATAGGACAATAACTCTGACTTACTTTTGTAGTTATCATTCTTATTATCCTTTCATTTTAAAAGCACATAACATTATATTAAGAACATAAGCTTTTCTTCCAAGTGGGTTAAGAATTCTTCATTTTACAATTAAATATAGAACAAATCATACTGTTCTGAAAATAAGATTTCTTTCCAGATGCACATGCAGAGAAGGAAACATATCATCTTTAGCTTTAAAAAATAACTACAATTAGCTCCATGTCTGAAGCCCCCAGGCGGCAAAATGGTAATCAAAAAGTAAACATATATAACTATGACACTGACTTAGGATTTTGCAAAACAAGACCTCGGAGAAATGTGAACATGTATTATGTCTGTGTGTGTGTGTGTGTGTGTGTGTGTCTGTGTCTGTGTGTGTGTGTGTGTGTGTGTGTGTGCAGTGCACATGGACAGCTTGAGATGACCTTTCCTCATTTTACAATAAAATCTAGAACAAAAAATGCTGCTTTTTATAGCTAAGCAATACAAAGTGAAGAAATAATACAGAGTTCATGGTAGTGATGTTAACCAAAAGTCCTTTAAGGAGAATCAAACAGAGAACTGGGATCAGTCTTTGAGAAGGGGCAACAGTCTAGTTATCTTTGATGCCCAAACTTGCTCTCAGGAGTCCAAGGTGATTGTCAACAACAGAGTCAAAGAAGATAACACCAAATGGTAGAAAAAAAACAGCATTAGAGTGCTGTGGATTGAAAGAAAATTTGATCCCCAAGCTCTTCAGCAACATAGCCAGAGTTCTGCTGCATTTGGTCTCCTGTATTGGGTGACTGAGGTGTGGCAACTGGTGGTGGCTGAGGTGTGGCAACTGGTTTGAGCTTGGAACTCTGTGGGGGTTCTGGGGTTTTTTGGCCTATGTGACTGTACATGTTTGCTACTGACTTCTCAATGGCTGCTAGGTTAGGGATATTTTTGAGAATGCCTTTCAGTTCTCTTCGAGGGCACGGAGTTGGGTTTGGAACCACTGGGCATAGCTGCCTACCCACAGAGTCCATTTCCATGGCAGGGGAGAGTCTGGAGTGATGACAAACAGCTGGGCTGGACAGGGAGCAGGAGGGAAAGGGGGAAGCGGGAGGTGGCAGTGGTGGTGGTGGGGGGAGGGGAGGAGGAGGAAAAGGTGGGAGAGTGTTGGGGGGATCAGGAATATTTTCTATTGTTTCCTCCCTTGTCTTAGGGGATAGATATTGTTGAGGTTTGGGTTTTGATATCCAAAAAGAAGGTGGGGGACTTGGCTTTGGAGTCAGTGGAGAGGACGTGAGAGGAGCATCAGCATGGGAAACAATGATTGGAGGTACAGTGTCAAGTTCAAGTGCCCGCGAAACAGGTGGCAGAGTGGAAAAAGAAGAGAACTGGCACCAGGGAGAAGAAAGCAAGTGTTCGGTCGATAGCTCTAGTGGCTTACTTTGGGCTGGGGACCAGGTTGCTCTTCCATTACGATGCTTCCCATGATTCCTTTCCTGAAAAGTTTGCCCTTTAAACTGCCTGGCTTTCTCTGTCACTATCAGCTTTGTCTCTTCAGTTTGAAATGGGCAAAGGCTAGCACCCAGCAGATTGGACTGGTATCCACTTATTTGAGCCTCTGCTTGGAGCCGTTCCTTTTCCCATTGGATAGGATCCATAATGACTGGCCTACTCAGAACCTCATACATCTGCCTCCGGGTGAAGCTGGTTGGTAGAGTCCATGCCTGATGAGTGCTTTCTGCTGGGTATTTCCGACAACCTTTCTTGGCTAGCCTTCTGGGGGAGAACTTGTCTAGCAAACCTGTTCTCCTCCATGGAAATCCAGGGCTTGTGGAACTTTGACCTCCCCCTTCCACATATAAAGGATTGTGGGTCGTTAAGGGGTTCTCATCAGATAAAAGGGTGATGTTACTTGCAGACTTGGGGAGGTTATTCCTGAGTGATCCGGTTTTCCGAGCCTGCTTGTGTGCCTCAATTGCACGGGAAGCCACGTGGCTTATTACTCTTTGCCGTTCTCCTTCTTCTAAGACTGATTTATTTCCCCTGCTTTGTTGGAAATGGTACAGAAGAAAAAGACTTGAAAGAAAAGAAGACAATGACATGTAAGGAAACAGGCTGGGATACGAGGTTCATGAGAAAGCTGCTTTAAGAGGTGTGCATCTAATGCTGCCCACTAGAAAAGGCCAGACTGACTAGGGACGCAACCAAAGCAGGACATTTACTTTCAGTTACTTTCTAAAAGAGGGGAGGAAAGAGGAGTTTGATAACCTTTGAGCAGCATGAACGGCTCTCATTTACCAAAATCTGTCTGTCTGTAGACCTTAAAAAAAAAAAAAACACAAACAAAACTTTGGGCAACGTAGCAGATGTTTTCATGTTCTCAGATAGTGTTGTTCCCACAATTTGATAAATGCTGCAAGCAGCATTTGTTCAAAGAAGAAGGATGCCATGGTGAGTAGGAAGGGAGTGGTCACTATGTCTTTATATGCCTTCTCTTTTCTAAGGACTTACTGAACATACATATGAGGGTGTAGTGATATGCCTTAAGAGAAATGCCTGGATCGTTGACTGCCTCATCAAAATGATTCTGCCTGGGAGAGAAGGACATCCTTATTTCTGGGTCAATATCTGGGAGGATATACAGGGCATATGGGAAGACCTTGGGTTAGAGAATGAGATTTTATTATCATAGGATCCTATGTGGAATATTTCTGCCCCAACAATTAAAAGTAATAAAAGAATGGAACATCAAGACAATAGGTAACATAGGATCATAGATTTAAAGCTTGATGGGGTCTTAAACATTATCTAGTCAGTTTCTTCATTGTACAAATGAGAAAATGGAGGCTTAAAGAATTGAAGTGACTCATCCAAGGTGACACAGGCAGTAAATGGTAAAACTGAGTATTGACCTGATGCCTGCTAAATACGGTTCTTTCCATTGCACATCAGGACCTCATTTTGAAAGTGATTGTTTAAAACTATTTAAAAGATATTCAAATTAGTTTTGAAAAAAACTACTCTCCATAAAGACTGATAATAGTATCTGGCTTATATATACTTATTGCCTATGAATTTTATGGATTGTTAAAACAATTCCATCAATAAGCATCAACATATGAGCAGGGTAGATAAAGGAACAAGAGGGTGTGTGTCACCTGTCAATAGTACTCTAATTCCCTCAAGGCATTCCATCCAAGCATGTTTTGGATTGAATTTTAATCAACTTAGAAGAATAATCTTCAAGTAAAAGCACAAGTCAAGAGTGCTCATACAAAGTCCTTCAGTGAGCCCAGCACAAATTTATACACGTATCTCTCCAGAATGCTTGTTGAAATAAAAGACATTTTTTCTTGTGGTTATTGGAATGGAGCTTTTTCCTCAGGGCTAGGAAAGGGAAGAAATGTATTTAATTCCTTGGCCTTCTATTTTCTCATTTGAAAATTAAGGCATATGACTCCATGATCTTCCCTCTCTTGATCTCAGGATCTTCCTTTTCAAAATCCTAGGACATTATAATCTCTTTGGTCCTTTAAATCACTATATATATTTAATTTCATGAAATTTTGCTTAACATTTTCAATTAAAATAGAAATGAGCAAAAGTCCAGAATTCTCTAACTTTGAACTCAGAGTTTTCCCAAATGACAGTAAAAGGAAGTGATGTATTTAGCCAGATTGGGACACAGAAAACCTCCCATTTATTTTAATTAGGGTTGCTTGTGTCCTGAATCACTATTCTCATTAGCACTGCTATTTAAAGTTATTGGTGTTTCCTTTCTGGTTCTGTTATCAACCATGCAGACACTGCTTGTTTTAATGTCGTATTGGACAGTACTGAGGAAGAGTGTAATCTTGTGGGATGGATCAGTTTCAAGATTAAGACACTGCTGATTATTGGATCATTAATTTAGGACAGGAAGGGGACTCTAAGGTCATTTATTTCAATTCTTTAATTTTACAGATGATAAAAATGAGGCCCAGGAAGGTTAAAGAAGTTAATCAAAGCCACATGAGTAGTCAGTGGTAGAGCTAGGGGAAGCATTAAAATGGAGGCAGAAACTAGACTAGTGCTATAATTTACTGTGTGGGTGAGAAACACAATAAAGGGAGGGAGAGAGGATATATCATGCTGTAAATTAAGGGTCGCTGACACCAGCACTTGAGGAAACACTCAAAACAGTCATCTTAGGGAGTTAGTACTGTACAGTGAACAGAACTTTATATTTAGAGTACCAATCCTTGCTCTGCCCCTCCCTATCTGTGCAACTTTGGACAAGTCACTTCCCCTCTGTGGGGCTCAGTTTCCTCACATGCAAAGTTACTGGGCTGGGTGACCTCAAAGATCTCTTCAAGTCTAGATCAATCATCTTGGTGCTTAAGATATTGGGTGGTGTGTAGACTTCAGAATACGTGGAAGTACAGAATTTGTAGCCAGAGGACATGATTTTGAACTCTGTGGCTAGCCTTTAACAGCTACAAGATCATAAGCAAATGGTGTAACTTATCTGAGCTTTAATTTCCTCATCTATAAATTGGGAATAAGAATAGTACTTATGCTACTTTGTTCTCAGGGTTGTTCTGAGGATTGATTGAGATATAATACATACAGAATGATCTGTATGCCATAAAGTTTCGTTGGTGTGAATTATTTTTTAAGAAGGATTTTTCCTGATCAAACAAAATATTAGATTTTCCTCTTTGGGGTTATCCTTCCATTAGCAACAAATATGCCAGAAAGAAATAAAAGGACAGACACTTTGAAATAAACCAGAAATGATACTGTGGTGCTGGAATGGTGGATGAAGTAAAAAACAAAACAAAACAAAACTAGTAAAGGAATAAGCCTAAAGTCAAAGATGTTATCATATATGTAAAGATGTCATTAAAAGAATACCAGGAAGGACTCATGAATGGCAATGTGAGAGTCCTCATTACTTAACTATCTAAGACTAGACCACTACCACAGAGAGGAAGAGGACAGTTAGTAAGCTGGTGAATTCAGGAAAGCTAGACAGTCATTTTAGATAATTTGGTTCATCAATTCAGGTCTATTCTTTTATCTTAAATGATTCATAAAAAAAAAGAAAAAGTAAAATTGAGCTTTCTTCTTTTTGACCCTTCAGGGCAATTATTTCATTATGGACCCATTTGTTCTTCTAGAAATCATTAACCAAACTAACATCCAGCTTTAGAATATGTGAATATGCTAGAGACACCATGTGGCATCTTTCAAGTAGTAGAAACTGACATGCCTAGACCACAAAGAATGGTTTGTCATTCTGGTGGACACCTGTTTGATCACTAGAAAAGGTGGAAGAAACCTCTTCAGGTTGAGACTTCTCCTTTCCTTATAACATGCTGTCAAAGGAGAATCAATCAAAGGGAAAATAGAAAGTAGGTCCAAAGATTCATTTGAAAGTAAATGTCTTTACAGCAAGAAATAAAAATAAAAATGATTTAAAGATTGAGACAGGAATTAATCTTCTCTACAATATCTGTTCTCTAGAATTGTCATAGAAAAAGTGGAATTATATTTACTTACTGATGCCTATGAATCCAAAGGTGAGAGAGAGAATAGAAATCATAGGAAAAATATTTGTAAAGAGGCAATATGAGATAGAAATTAAAATAATTCAATGATTTGGCTTTGGAGAGATGATGCATACAGTAAATGGAAATATGTTTTTGTACAATATTTAGACGTAAAATGTTCTTAATAATGAATGATAAGAGAAAATCATGTTGCTTTTAGATTTCTTAGCACAGTTGATTATATTTAGTGTTATGATAATGAATTGTAGGTCCCTGCCTTATATAGATCAGTTTAATTTCAAAACAGATTATTGTTCATGACATTCTTAAGAATTGTTCTTATGCCTCCAGACATAAGATTTAGCTAATATATATTTGCATTTAATGTGATTATAAAGAATATTCAGATGCCTTAATGAGAGACCTTAAGAAAACACAAAACGATATTAAAAATACATGTGCTAAGTTAATTATGGACTCCACATTAAGCTAGTATTTAATGGCATCGTTGATATCATTCTCTGAACCTTGATTTATATCAGTTTATTTCTTTCCAATATTTAGTTAATCATTCAAACGAGGCCAGATCTTCTATCACCTAATGCGTACTAATTGCCAATTTAAAAATTTAGACTGGGTAATTCAGAATCAAATAATTTAATCATAGAATTTTGTTTCCAAGAATTTTCTTTGTCAAAACATTAAGATACTTGCATTAAACAATGTTTCCTAAAAATTCAAACTAGAAGCCCATTTGACCTATCCCATGTTCCCCCCAATAGGTATAGCCCAATTACTGGTAACAAATGTAAACTGACAGGACCAAAATATTGCCTTTCTGGAAGTGATTATATGCTATTTAATGCTTCTTCTTTTTGGAAAGATAGATAAATGATACTGATATTTTAACTTAAACATAACCATACTGAACCTTATAGATAACCATTTTCAACTGGACCACAGGTTTTCCTAGGTGGATATGAAGAATAGGATTAGGAGAAATTCAAATTATACTAGATTAATTCCTGTATTCACCAATGTTTCCAAGCAAGTCTTTAATGTTCCTATAATTTTAGGGGAAACAACAATAAATTCTAATAAGTGTGCTGTACATTTACTTCTTTCAGAAAATAATTTTGATGTTATGTGAGATTTATCACATCCATATAATTAAAATGTATATTTATAATTACTAATGATTACCATAATCCAAGGTGGATTTTTTCTTCTCCAAGCTAATAAATGTGTATTTTGTACAGGAAAACAACACATCCTATTCCTTTCTCTTCCATTCCCACAATGCTGCAGTTAATAAAGAACTTTCTAGATTTGGCACTCACATTTCATGTTTCATTAGTTCTTTAAATCACTAAGGTGCCATCTTTCCTATACAGTAACAGGGAACTGATGAGTGGTTTCCTATGGGTAATAGAGCTTTTAAAGTGTTCAGAATATAAGGAAACATTATTTTTCAATTAACAGCTATAAAGTCTCTCACCCTCATGCGTCATTTTAAAATAAGCAATTTATCTGTTTACAGCATTTTCAAAAAGGATGTGCTAAAAACTAGCCTGTATCTTGCCTCAACAGTTAAGCTCTTTCTAAAGCAATGGCAAAGGGCATTTGACACCACCTTTCCATCACCAGCACATGAGCCCTTCCTCTCATTTAAATTTTTAAGGTTCTGTTTTCCAAGACCTAAAAAAGTGTTGAGAAATATAGTGTCTTTAAGTCACTCCTGAGCTATTTCAATAATCTGAAATTTTGTATGACTGAGATCTTTTTCATTTCTGGTCTTCCATGATTCCATATACTTTATTAAGTCTATCTTCTTTGGAATCACACTCTAAATATAATATATGCCAAATACACTCAAATGGATCTGTGATCTTGTCACTGATGCAGATCAAAGTATTTGAATATTTCTATAACAAAATAGTTCAGGTTGAGAAAAGTTTTCTACACTTTACTTAATGCCTTCTTCCCAGGCAAAAGTTCTTAAATACTTGCTGAATTGAATTGGATCAAATTTCTCACTATTAATCTGGCTTCTTTTGAGCTCAATAACTATTGTCTTTAATTAGATCGAGTTCATTTAGCTTCATCAGTACCTATATGCAACTGAATGTTGTTTTACCTTTTAAAAATGATCAAATTCAGGGAAGACTTACCCTCTGGGAAGTCACCTGTTAGTTTTTTGTTTTTTGTTTCTTTAAGTTTCTCTAATATCTTCACGGTGGTATCTACTTCGGTGGAATTAAATGCCTACCCTCAGACAGTCTTTCACTAAGTTTATAAAACAAAACGAAGATATCAAAGTTGTCCGCTTCCCTCAGGGAGGCAAACAAGAATACTTACATTGTACTTCCACCCAACTCCTCATAGAGATGGGGACCTCCTGGGGGAGGTGGTGGTGGTGGTGGTGGAGGAGGCGCTGCTGCTGCTGCTGGTGCTGGGGCTGCTGGCTTGGGTGCTGCCAGGGCCTGCATCTTGGCTGTCTTGGTGCATTCTTCTTGTCGTCTTTGGGAGATTAAATATATTTTTTAAGTTTCTCACAGAAATTACATAAATGTGAATAGTCTAACTTCTATCACTAACATTAATATGAGGGATTCAACAGTTAAAAAAACTCATTTACAATAAATTGACCAATTAGCATATGAGAAAAGACATGATTATTTTTATTGAAAAGAGCCTACCACAGGGTTATTTTAACTCTCCAGATATCCTGTGGTTTTAAAATACTTTCTCGATCACTAACCAAATGACGAAAGGATTCGGAAGGGAGATTGTAGAAAAGCACAGTGGGAAACAATGAACGGGAAAGTGTTGGCATTAGGATCAAAAGACTTCAGGTGGAAACTGAGGCTTCAGGAGTTTCACCCTTTCCAGTGCTATGGCCAGAGCAAGTTACTCCATCTCCTTGAGTCTCAGTTCGTTCACATATAAAATGGAAATAATAATACTTTCAATAGCTACTTCACAAGATTGTTGTGAAGGAAGAGTTATGAAATATTAAAGCACTAGAAAGGTATGATCATTTATTAAATTTCGGAAGGTATTAAAACTAAGGTTTTTGGACCCACTGTGAATTATAAGTGAATCATTTGGATCCTGTATCTTTGTATATATTTTGACAGCCCACTGTGAGGGCTACCATTTGTTCGTTTGATTTGTTTATTGATGTTGTGCTTAGATACAAATATCAAAGAGCCAGAGACAAAGCAATATGAGAAACAACACTTTCTCACATTACACTGTGATAATAGACACTGTGAAGACACAGACTAATTGTAAATGTACAGAAGGGAAAGTGAGTCATGTATAATCAAGCACAATCTGCACTCTTCACACACACACACACACACACACACACACACACACACACACACACACAC
>NW_020954625.1:20746135-20761427 GCF_900497805.2 Vombatus ursinus | reverse complement strand
CACACACACACACACACACACACACACACACACACACACACACACACCCCAAAGTACCTTATATGGCTATTGGTATGAATTTAAATGTTAACCTCAGCTTCATTTTACATTTGATAAACCATCATGTTACCTGTAAGATAACAAGATACTTACACTTTAAACCTGTTTGATGAAGTAAAGAGTGGGAGGGAGGAAGAAAATAAAAAACCAAAGATTAGATAGATGACATTTATTATATGACCCTCAAAATTTACTTTAAATCTCAACATCTTTGCCATATTGATCATGATGAAACATTAACAACATTAAGTCTTAAAACTCCTCACTTTTAAATGCATTTTTTTTATATCATTGCTCTAAAACTTTTAGAAGCAGCTATTAAAAAAAAAACCCTCCTTTTAGGACACCTTAAAAAAAGCAAGAAACATTGAGGCTAAATAGAATCAGAAGAAAATGGATTAGAACATGAGTATATGGACAAGAACTCTGATCATGAAACACGATATTAAAGACGACCTAATCTTCCTAATTGGCTTCTTGGTTCACCTGACCTGAAGAATAAGAAAGAAGCAAAGCTGTGTGGCAAGACATGATTATATTCTGGGCTTCACTTTGAAGCTGAAGTTTGAACTGGAAGGTGCCACCATTGGGTAATGAATTCATGATCCTTTTTCATGATTGGTTTCTTGCTTTGTCCTGCATAGTGAGTTTCAAATGCCCTTATTAATAGCAAAGAATAACAATACTTCCCAGGCTTATTTACAAGCTGTATGTGTAGGCACTGAAGTGAGATTTTTAACTATCAGAATTTTCCATTAGATGGTAGGCAATGAAAAACTAATTTTGTGTAACTGTTATTCTTTAAAATGCAGTAAGTAAAATTAATTCATTGGGTGTTAAGCTGATCACTGAGCTAGAAAGCATTGAAGAATTCATCTACCACAGAGCACACACACAAATGTTTAAATATCAAGCAAGACTTAATTATTCCATTTTATGAGCTTTTAGTGTGACATGTTGCTTTATTCAGCACTGATCATTGCAGGGTATGCCAAGAAGCCTTTTGAGGGGGCACTTTATTAAGAGTAGGACATAATAGGGTTACTTTATGTGAGATACCAATGGAAAATGAAAGAAAAAATTGTAATGCAGAATACACAATTTAAAAATTAGGTGCAGTGGAGACGACTGAAAGATTTACGAGTGAATTGGTCATTATTAGACTTCTATGTAAGCTAGATTTTTAGTGAGTTCATTGATTAATGAAGAATCCATTAAAATTGAAACTAAATTTCATATTTTTAATATCTAATTTTGGTAATTAAAACTTCTTGTACTATCTTAATGCAAAGCAACATTGGAATAGACAATGTCCATGCCCAAGTTTTGTTTGGAGTCACTTTCTGTGATTTTATCCCATGCCCAATTTTCAATTCGTTGCAACAAAGATCATATTAATACTGTGTTATAAATACATCATCTAACTGCTCCCAGATTTTTTTGTTTGTTTGAAGTCACTCATAAACAAGATTTGCAAGTCAGGATGGTTTAGTAGGAGCAGAACATCGGATTACTAGAAGACCTGGGTTTTACTCCTGTTCTGCCAGTAAACAGTGTGTGACTTTGAGCAAATCATGATAGGCCTTAAGGTACAGCAGAAAGTACACTGTTTGCTATTCCTGTTACTTACTGTGTAACCTTGGGAGACTCAGTCAACCTCTCTGGGCTCCCCTCCTTCATTCTGTACCATGAGGAGGATGGATTAGATGAACTCTGACGTTTCTTTCAGATCTACATCTAAGCCAGGATCCTGGGATCTTATGGGTATCTGTGGCTTTCATTTATCTTTCAACAAAATGAAGGGCATTGACTAAATAACCTTGAAGGTACTTTCAAGCCCTGTCTTTAAATGAAGTCCCATCATTTAGATGACTGCTGACACAATTGGATTTTGGCTTATCATCTTTCTCTTTCTGCCGTCCTAAAGATCCTGGAACTCTTCTTCCTCTTCAACAGTTCACTATGTTGTTTTTGGATAGCTATCATTACCACTTGACATAAGTTTATTTTCCTGGCTCCCAGAGGAAAAAGTCAAGCTCTGTTCTTTCTCTGGATTTCAATTTTCTTGCCAGGAAAGAGATGGAGATGCACTCAATACTCTCTAGAGCCTTCCTGGCTCAAAATGCTCTGTTCCTTCATGTCCTTAAGATTCCCCTTGCACATTGTCAATTAATACAAACATTTCTTGCAAAGAAGAGGGATTTCTTCCTTCACTCTCTCCCATTCCCTCTCTTGCCCAATAATAAGTAGTCATTTCTATGGCTTGTATTTAAAACTGTAGGTACTATATTTAAGTGCTTGTATTTAAAACTGAAAGTGCTAAAAAGAAGAACCATTCATTTTCCTAAATTGTGTCATGATGCTCCCTGCCTTCCTCTTGTGGAAGTGATAGAAATCAAGGACCTGCTTCTCCCATGCTGACACCAATAAGCCTGCAGTAGTAAGTACACATTCATTGACTGAGTGTATAAAGCAGATTTCCTGAAGAGGCCCACTGGCGATCAGTTGCAAATATACTGTGTTGAAGAATAATGGAAGGGCCGACCTGCAGCTCCTAGTCAAGTATGTTTTTCTATATTATCTAGAAGTAAAGGAATCCAGGAGGGAGACTTTACACCAGCTTTATAGGAGTTAAAAATAATTTTGCCCCTTGCTCATGATAATGACAGCCAACAATGAGAGCGAACATTGATCTAATACTGTAAGGTTTTTATAGGGCTTCAGATATATTATCACATTTGCTTCTCACAATGATTCTGTGAGAATGGCCACCATTATTGTTCTCATTTTGCAGATTAACAAAGTGAGAGAGGTTAAGTCAAATAGCTAATTAATTGTCTGTTGCAGGATTTGAAATGAAATCTTCCTGACTCAAAGCCCATGTACGTAGGAGGCAGTTTGGTTTCAGGGTAAGCTTGATTTGGAGTTCTGAGTCCTAGCTCCAACACTTACTAACTGTGTCATCTTAGGTGAGTGAATTTATCTCTCTGAGTCTGGTTCATCTGTAAAAGAGATGTATTTGCCCTGTATATAAGCATTGTTTACTTTACAATGTGATTATGAGGAAAGTCTTTTGAAAGGCTTAAAGTTCTGTAATCTGGCCCAGTAACAAAGTAAATTTCACATATTTTGGACTTCTCAGAGAATTATATTGATGTCCCAAGGACCATTAATACATAGGAGGTATAATGCCATTCCAGGTGTTGCAAGATGAGAGTACAGTACAATATGACTATTGCTCTCTATTTTGGACATTATGCCCAGCATCTGAAGGCGGGTAGCACTGTTTAGCACTTATCTGTAGCACTGACTGATTTGGCAGCAGGCTGGACTATCCATTCCCTTGAAGCTCTCCATTAGTCTTCTCACTGTGATTATTTTATCTCCTTGGGTACCTTATGAATCTTTTGTCAAGAAGTGTCCTAGACACTAGTGTCATGCTCTCCGTTTTGTGTGGAAGTTCTGTAGGAGAGATGACATTTCTAATAGTTGTGGAAGACAGTAAAGTTTGGGATGGGACCAAATTTAATGTAAGGATCTTTAAGGACATAGGTCACAGAATTTCAGAGTTGGAAGGATGCTAGAAGCTATCTCATACCTGAACAAGAATCCCTTTTATCACATATTCAACAATGAGAGAAAAATCTTTGGTAGAAGACCACAAGTGAGGTGAAACCCACTAGCTTGGTATAGTGGAAAGTGTATTAGATTTAGAATCAGAGCTCCTCGATTTAAATTTCACCTCTATACATTTTCCCTTGGACAAGAAAGGAAATCAAGGTCTCGGTTTCCTCATTCATAAAAATGAACTCTAGTTCCTTTCCTATTCTAAAGTTACGATCCTATGAATTCCAAAGGTTATCTATTTCATCTCAGGAAACCTCTAGTTGTAAAGGAGTGTTTTCCTAATATTAATCCTACATTTGCCATTTTCCCAACTTTTATCTCCTATTCCTAATCCTATCCTCTAGGATCGAGAAGAACAATCTAATCATTCTTCCACATGTTGTCTCCCCATTACAACAAAAATACTTTCAGGGTAGGGACTCTTTCATTTTTGCCTTTGAATTCTCATTACTTATCACAAAGCCTGGAATATGTAAGAGCTTAAGAAATGTTTGCTGATCAGTTGATTCCATAAGCCAGATCTTCAAGCACTTAAACACATTTTTCTTTAGTAAGGTTTCCATAACATTGGTCACCCACCAAATGATATTTTGATAGACTCTCCAAAACATTAGTTGATGCTTTCTTAAAGATCCATCGATGTTTACAGCTTGACCTATACTTACTGTCTGTAGCTGACCAACACGACCAAGATGGCAGGAATACAACAGAGGATGATAATCATGGCTAGTGCAAGCAGGGCCCCTTCAGTATAGCCAAAAGACTGCCCATGTTTCTTAACCAACGCCACTGCATCTGGTGTGCGGATTTCCAAAATTCGTCCTCCTTCACCATAATATGGCTGGAAATCTTTATTAATATCTAGCAGTTTCCCATCTAGGAACCTTCAATATTAAAATAAAGAAACAAAAATCAGTATCATGCATTCCAGACTGTAAGTCCTTGGAGGGCAAGTGGGCTGTCATTTAAAAAAAAATGTTTCTTTGGTGTCCAAGCACTGAGTCTAACACATAGGGAGTAGTTAGGAAATTTTTGTTGAATTGAATAACGGAGTGAAATTGTTTGAACCACCACTTGGGTATGTAAAAATTTTTACAATTAGAATTAATGGAGATGTAATATCATAAAAAGACAGGCTAAATAAAATGTCCTTATCGATATAAATGATGAATTGCCATTAATATGCTTAGATAAAAGCAAAATGTTGTCAAATGATTCCTAAGCATTGGTAGACAAGGATACATGAATATCGTCCTTTCTCTCTTGGCATAGAAGCTGATTTGCATTATACATTGATACGTGTTTTCAGGTTTGGATGTGTGTAGAGATTCCCACAGTCTCCAAATGGTAACAACTCATTATATACACTGAGCTCACACACTAAAAAGTAATGTAGTATAATGAATAAAGTGTTGGACTTTGAATAAGCAAGACCCGCTGTGTCTGAATTACTTCCCAGACACTCACAAACTGTATGATTCAGTGAAAATCATGGAAGCTTTCTGGCTAGTCAAGGTCTTTCTATTGTTTCCTCATTGTGAAAATTATGAGGTAAGACTCAGTGACTTCTTTGCTCTCTTCCAGCTTTACATCTATTATCCTGTGATCTCAAGATCTTCATGTATTATTTCTTGCCCTCTAATTACCCACATTGATATTATCTCTCATTACCCAGAGGTAACTGGGATTTGGAACTGGCCATTTACATAGGCCTTTTTTCTGTCTTATTTTAGCACTTAAACTAGGTCCTAACAGACCTACAATGCTCAGTTCTAACTCATCAATAAATTTTATGTGGCATAACCAAAGACGACATGCTCCTTTAAGAGATCCACAACTGTGGGATAAGACTCTCCATCATATCAGACTATGGAAAAAGTCTGAAAACTCTCTTGCCCCCCCAAAATGGGATATAATTAGGCAATTTACATTTGGCCTTAATTACCGTCAACCCTTTCTCACTCAGAAAAATCATACTCAACTTTTCACAAACCTTTTTTATCCTGAAACCAAAGGTTACTGGTTACTAGATGTGGGGGGTTTTCCCTTCTTAACCCCATACTGACACTCAGCAATGCCAAACTTCTTAGGCTCTATGTGACTCATGTCAAATAGAAGAACAGATCATTTGAGAGTACTGTAAACACTAGCACTGTCCTAAAAGTAACCCAAGCACTAGAACACTGCTGATTTTGTGGGGTTGGTAGAGGCTGAGAATGAACTTTCTGGATTAATTACAGAATGGGAGTACTCACCTCTACCATTTCATTTTCACGTCAAGGCCCTGGGGATGCAAGAAGTTCCAGAACAGGACAAACATCAAGAATTAGGCACAAAGGCTAGGGAGCTCTATTTGTCATATGGCATTGCCTTTAGCTCTAACATTCTATATGAACCAATGCATTATGGTATGGTGCTAAGAAGGCAGGTTAGCTGCATTGAGTTAAATTGTTAGGGACCTGTGATCATAATGCTCCATTTTATTGAAAGAATATCATCATTAAAGAGATAGACCTTTGTCTCAGGGAGAAGATTAGGATCATTAGAAACACCATACAATCTGAACAAATTTCTTCACAACTTGTCTCTTTCCTATCTTTCCTGTTTGCTTATATGTTACTTCCCTCCATGCCCTCTGCAATACACAAAGGCCTATTTGCTTCTTCACACACAATCTCTCTGCCTTGGAAAACTGCAGTGGTTCCCTATTGGAGAAGAGAAAGGAGGGAGTAATATATATATATATATATATATATATATATATATATATTACTCCCTCCTTATATATATATATATATTACCTACTATGACCTGGGCACTGAGCCAAGTGCTTTATAAAGACTGTCTCACTTTATCCTCCAACAACCCTGAGAGATAGGTATTATTTCTATCCCCATTTTACAGTTAAGGAACCGAGGCAAACAACGGTTAAGTAACTTGCCTAGGGTTACCTAGCTAGTAAATGTCTGAGGCCAAATTTGAACTTAGGTGTCCCTGACTCCAGGCCTAGCACTCCAACCATTGTGTTGCCTAGCTACCACTTGCCTCCAGGAGCAAATGTAAAACCCTCTGTTTTAGAGCACTTTGTGACCTGGGCTCTTTCTCTCTTCCCAGTGTTCTTCCAATTATCCCTCTCCACACACTCTGTTATCTAGTGATACTGTTCTACTACTGTTCTTCATACATGACACCTTATCTTGAGGCTTTATGCATTTATGTGGGAGGTCTGCCAGTCCTCAAGGTTCTCCCTGCTCACTTTCAACTCCAGAACTCGAATCCCACCTTCTACGTGAGTCCTTTCCCACTCCTCTCCCTTCACCTCATTCCTTCTTTCTGACTTTACCTTTCAAAATTATTCATACTATATGTATTTTGCATGTCCATAGTTGTTTTCTTTGTCTCCCCCACTGAAGTATGAGCTTAATAATGATAACAATAGTAATAACCAATATTTAGATAATACTAGCTATGTGCCAGGCAAAGTCAACTAAATGGTGCAGTGGATAGAGCACCAGGCTTGGAGTCAGGAAGTTCTAATCCAGCCTAAGGTACTTACTAGTTATGTAACCCTGAGCAAGTCACTTAACCCCTTTTTGCCTCAGTTTTTTATATGTAAAATGGGAAAACACTGGAGAGGAAATGGCAAACTATTCCTGTATCTTTGCTAAGAAAACACCATGGACAAAGCCACAGGGTCATATAGGATTGGATGTGACTAAATGACTAAACAATGACAAAATATGCTAGGTGCTGTGCTAAGTGTTTACAATTATTATTGTATTACAATTACAATTATCCCATTTAATTCTCACAACAATCCTGAGGGGTGGTGTTATTATTATCCCCATGTTAAAGATGAGAAAACAAAGACCAATAGGGGTTAAATGACTGCCTCAAAATCACACAGGTAGGTAGTAAGTAAATCTGAGGTCAGATTTGAACTCAGGTCTTCCTGACTCCAGGCCCAGTGCTGTATCTACTGCATCACCTGGTTTCTCAAGACCAATGCTCTTTTTGCCCTTCTTTGAATCCCCACTACTAAGGGCAATACTTGGTATATAGTAGGCATGTAATAAATATTTTGTTGATGCCTTGCTTGCCAAATCTTTCTTTTTTTAGTCAATTATTTTTTAGTTTTCAACATTCATTTTTTATAAGATTTTGAGTTGTAAATTTTCCCCCTCCCTCCCTGCCCCCTTCTCTAAGACAGCATGCAATCTGATATAGGCTATACATGCACGATCATATTAAACATATTTCCACATTAGTCATGTTGTGAAAGAAGAATCAGAACAAAAGGGAAGAACCATGAGAAAGAAAAAACAACAACAGAAAAAGAGAAAACAGTATCCTTTGACCTGCATTCAGACTCCATAGCTCTTTCTCTGGAAGGATAGCATTTTCTATCATAAGTCTTTTGGAATTGTTTTATATCCTTGCATTGCTGAGAAGACCTAAGTCTATCACAGTTGGTCATCGTACAATGTTGTTGTTATTGCGTACAATGTTCTCCTGGCTCTGCTCACTTCACTCAGCATCAGTTCATGTAAGCCTTTTCAGGTTTTTCTGAAATCTGCCTGCTCACCAATTCTTATGCTACAATAGTATTCCATTACATTAATATACCACAACTTGTTCAGCCATTCCCCAATTGATGGACATCCCCTCAATTTCCAATTCTTGGCCACCACAAAAAAGAACTGCTATAAATAATTTTTGTACATGTGGCTTCTTTTCCTTTTTTATGATCTTTTTTGGGATACAGACCTAGTAGAGGTATTTGCCATATCTTTCTGCTTGGCAAGAGGATCAAATATATCCTGGCTAAGGGTATTTCCGGGCTCTATCAGCCTCTTCATGGAGATGAACTTACTTTTATTAGCCTTCCTTGGGAAATCTGTAGTTGCTACTCATCTGTTATTTATACATTTTCCATTTTACCATACTTTGTTTAAGTTGTCGAAATACTTAAAAAGGTAGGGTTATTTTAACTATATGCCATATCTTCTCACTCAGATGCTTTCATCTAATTTGGAATTGATTCTTGTCTTTTTGCTACCAAATGTACTGTCTGTACACAGATAGCTGATGCAGAAATGTCAGCCATATTGGCAACCTCTCATTTCCTATTTAATTTCTCCTCTTCACATTTTTTTCTTCCTACTTGTTCTGCTTCTGAGCTCACCATGTCCCCATGAAGAATAGTTTAAAGTTGTCTATATTCTTGAAGAATACAGTAATATACACATTTTGGTAGTCTACAAGCCTTTGGCCTTCCTTTTAGGGGTTCTGAAACAAAAAAAAACTGAACGAGCTGGGGAGAAGGCAAAGAGGCTTCACTTTTCACCTATGAAAATGGCAGAGTTCAGATACAAGAAAAGAATGAGCTTGATTTTAAAAAAAAGTAAGGTGAAGGGATTATTTGGTAATGGAGTTAAGGAAGCAGACCTTACACGAAATTCTAACTTATTTTGCATCATTGTCCGTTATTCCCACATTTGCATTGAAATTAGCAAGGATTAAAAAATAATTATTAATTTACTTTGAAGGTTCTTCAGTTCTCTGTAGAATTTACTATCTCATTCTCTGCAAGAGATTTTGATGGATAAATTATAGTTGTGTCAATGTAGATTTTTAAAATTTTCACATTTATATGAATATTTATCATGGACCCTGGAGAATGAAATCATGGAATATCCCATAAAATTGTTTATCTGGTTGCCTTATTAAACGAGATAAAATCAACTCTACTCTTGCCTTTATTTCCTCATTCAAGAAGATCTGGTGAGGCCCTTTTCCATTTACCTACAATTTCCTGTGGCTCTCTGTTAGCTTTTATAGCAAGACGGTTAAGGCTATTCTGATTCAATGCCTCTAGTACTACGCCCAGTCAATGGTCATTGCATAAGGATCTCATGCTTGGAGTACCAAAAACTAAGTTGGCCTTTATAGACAAAAATCTGTCCACCTTTCTGATGAGAGGTCCTGAAAAATTAGAAAAGAATCACAGAGATTGAATGCCATTTTGTATTTTTCAGATTCATGTAATTTCAAATCAAATGTGAATTGTAAATTCAATCTAGTTTAACTATATGTTAAATAGTTAATTTTATAATTATGCTGCAAGTAAAATTGTCTGTATTTTTTTTTTTTTTGGTTTTCTAAGTGTTGACTGACTATACGGAAGAGGCGTTTCAGAGCTAAATCAGTTACAAAGTAGCTTCAGTTTGACACTGAACAATGATGAGTTTTAAAGAATAAAAGAAGGAAAACGTGATAACTGAATAATTAACAAGTTTCTTCCACACTTTGTTATTTCAATCTTTAATACTTCTAAAGTAGAAGTGATTCCATCAGGCTATGTATTTCCTCTAGTTATGTGGATTGCAATAGGTGTTTTGAGTTGTTATGACCCCAAGAAATTGTGGTTGCCTGGTCATATTTGAATATCCTTTGGTCAGTGACTGAATAAAGGCAGAGATGGCATTCTCATTAAACATTCAGATAGCACAAAGCTTGGTAGGATAGTTTACATATTGAGAGTGTCAAGATCCATAAAGATGTCAACAGATAAGAATATTGAGTTAAATATAATCTAATGACATTTAATAGGGATACATGGAATACCTTACATGGGTTGGAAAAAAGATCAACTTCCCAAATACAAAATGGAGAGAGATGTGGCTAAAAAGCACTTAATCAGCAGGATGTAAGCTCATTGAGAGAAGGGATTGTTTCACTCTTTGTACTTACATCTCTAGAATCTAGCATGATGCTTGGCATCCGGTAGATTCTTAATAAACACTTGTCAGTTTGTTGATGGACCTGAAGGAGATCTTGCATTCTTGGTGGACATAAAGTATAACATGAGTCAACAGAGTGTTAGGTCAGCTAAAGAGCTACTACTATTTTGGGCTTCATTAGGAAACACAAAAAAATTGGGACTATAGTGGTGACAGTCCTGCTGGACTTTCCCCTAAATATATAATACTTATAGTATGATGTTTAGTTCTTGTCCCCCAAATTTATGAAAGACGCTAATTCAGCAAAGTGGAAAAATTCAAAGGGCATGAACCAGCACGATGAAGGGTCTTAACATCATGCTGAATGGAGATCAGTTGAAGGAACTTAAAATGCTTAGCTTGGAGAGAAATCATGGTACTTGTCTTCAATTTTGAAAACTTGTCATGTAGAAGAGAGATTAGATTTAATTTGCTTGCCCCGGAGGATATATCTTGAAAAATCCAGGGCTTTGTGGTAAAAATAAGAACTGAAAGAAGTAAAACAAAAATTCTAACAATTAGAGGTGCCAAGTATGTATTGGATTGCCATATTGAGTAGTGAACTCTTTCTCACTGGAAATCTTCCAATAAAGACCAGATGACTTCTTGGTAAATATGTTATAGAGAGGATTCCTGTTCAGGTATTTGAATTTGAGTCTGGGAATGTTCTCCTTTCTCATCTACTCTTACAATTCCTAGTTTCTTTCAAGGTTCACCTCAGGCATTACCTTCTCTCTTATGAGGTCTTTCTTGACCCCTCTAGCTTCTAGCACCTCCCTAACACCTTGTGTTCATTTTGTATTTGCTTAGCTATTTTTATGTTGTTTTCCCCAGTACAATGTGAATTTCTTGATTTTGGGGACTGTTTCACTCTTGACTTTATGTCCCCAGCATCATATTATTACAGAACCTCTTACACAGTAAACTCTTAAAAACATTTGTTAATTAGATGAAATAGACAAGTCTTTTCATGTTGAGATTCTGAGGAAATATTACTAACAATTATTCTTTTTCCTTACTATTTCTCTAACAATTTAAAAATAAATTATAACTATTAAGAATATTTCATAAAAAGATACTATTTTAAAGTAAATGCATGGTTTTTTAAAAAAATCAACCATGTTCAAACCAAAATTTATGATGATAACTCAGGAAAAACTAGAATTTGAATTTATTGTTGACCATTAGATGTCACTGTAGCATAAGAGAAAATTCTGAACTCATAAGGACATTATGTTGAGCTGTGGTGGAATTTTATCCACAAAGGAATTTATAGCATTGTCTTATTTAAGATTCTGTGTGCATTAAAATATGCTCTTATTTCAGGTTTTGTAACTCAACTATTCAAATTCAGTCCAGGATAAAACATGACATATGGCATAAGATCACGGACAGGATAGTTGTTTTTCTTCCAAATAAATGAAAAAAAAATTTTTTTGTTTAATGGGTTTCATGCTGGTTTTGTACTTCAAATTCAAACCTACTCTAATAATGACTGGGTATTCTGCCATTTTATAAAGAATCTTGTATCCTTCTTCTCTGGTAGGAATGCCTTGGAGAGAAAATGGCATGAGGTGATCAAAGATCATGTGATTACTAATAAACTGAAAAAGCATTTTAAAAGGAATAACACAAATGAAGTTCAAAGCCTGTCAGAACGTTCAATGGCATCTGGAGAATTGAAGGCCTTAAGTATGTATGTAGATGAACTGTTGGCCTTGGTATTTATGCAATGAGTAGAATTGACGCAGATTTTTAGAGCAGCAGGCTAAATGGAATCTATTCACTTTCCTCTTTCAAGTTTACTGCTGCCTCCAAGAAAAAGTTCAGATATAGGTTCAATATAAGTTGCATATGTGTTTCTTTGGGGACACTAATAAAATATATACAGTTTGTATCCTATATTAAACATATGAATTAAAAGAAAACATGTGCATTATATTTTATATGGGGACTTTTATGGGAATATGAGGGACATTGTAGAATCAAGATGGGGAAATAAAAAAAATATGGGTCACCCTCTTTTCCTCTTTCCTTTGTACCTTGTCTTTATGTGAAGGATATATATTATGTACCATTCTCATTTTTTTTTGTTCTGCATCATATGTAGAGGTGTTTGCATTTTTAATTATTGTCAAGTTCATGATGAAAAATGAAAGAAACAAATTATTAGTACTCATGAGAAGAAATCTGCTTTTCCAAAATCTGGTTGATCTCACTGATGTCATCACTATGACCAGGGCAGTTAAAAACAACACAACCACCACTTTGTTCCAGGACTGACACCATGGACAGTTCCTAACTGACGATAAATAAGATGAGTAGCATTTGTCTGCCTGTACTAAAGAAGAGATGTCTGGGATATTTAAGGAGGAAAAGGAGGTCTGTTGGGCTAATTGAGCAGGTTTACCTTTGCATCATCAGGGGGTTTGTATTGCTATAATATAACCAAGGGAGTTCTCCAGGTTAGGTATGAGTTTATCACAAAGATGCATATCTGATATGGACACAACTCTTTTCTTCCATAGTGGGCTATAAAATTCATTGAAGAGGATGGTGAAAAATGATTGTATGCCTAGAATCTCAGAGCAGAGCTTGGAACTCTCCCTGGCTGAGCAGGGGTATGTATTCTCATAGGGCTTCAGGTTGAAATAAGAATACCTATCAAAGTCATCTATTGTTTTATTTCTGTTACATTGCTTGTCATAAGGGCATGTTAGATAATTCAGACGTACAACTGTGGGCTGGCATATGGGAGCTGTCCAAACTACCAAAAAGAAAAGTCTCACCTTAGGATACACACATTCACACACACACACACACACACACAATGTCTATATATGTGTATATATGTATATATATATATATATATCACAACAGCTTCTATAGAGTTTTTAAAAAAAACTTCATTAGCATAATTTATAAAGTTTAAAAATAATATCAATTTTGTAGATTGTAAAGTATTAAAAGAGTATTTTTGATGGAGGACAGAACTTATATGTCAAATAATATGTAGGTCAGCCAGATTTTATTTGAAAAAAAAAGATATTTTTGGGTCCATACATATTTTGCCTATTTACTGTGTGCTTGAACTAAGATATTAGTTTGCAAGTAACATGAAATTAATTGCAACCTGTGTGACCCTTGGCAAGTCATTTAACCCTGTATTGATCATTGAAAGCTCTATAGAAATTTTATTGGTTTTACTTTGTCACAGGAGGACATTTAAAAATACATATATGTACATAGGCAACTCTCTAAGACTATAAATTATAAATAATATTCTGATCTGCATTGGTAAATGGAGCTTCTTCACCTAATATTCCCTCTACCAATAAAAACATGGGTAAAGATCTTATGTCTATTCTTCTCCTACAAATATGTGTAATGTGCATGTGTTATTTATATCTGTATGTATTAATGCAACATATATCATAACTTATAATTATAGAAAATAACTCATAAGAATATAATGAGATAATTAGTGCCAGAGCACTTTGAAAAATTAAGGCACTTAATAAGTACTAGAATAATTAAAGATGCCTCTGTTCTGACAAAATCACTGGCATGCTATTAAGTGATTAATTAAGGTGTTAATGTTATTTAGGGACAATAGGAAGTCAAGATGGATCACCAACATGGAACATTTTCAGTTCAACCCCCCAATACTGACCTTTTCTAAATTTAGCATTGGTTGTGAAAGGTCTGACACACGCATTATGATAAGGCAAATAGCTGGGACTTTTGATTTGACAGTCTTCAGAGCTATTTCTTGGAATTACAAGTGATACTATAATTACTTATTAGGCTTTGCCCATAAGTCTGAATATTTTCTTATTACTTTTCTGATTAATGCCTCCTGAATGATCACTCCTGTCCTTCTTGAAATCTCAGGATTTAGTTTGGCCAATAATCATTTGCATCTATTTGTGTTACTTTTGCAGAAGTTTTTTCCTTGTAAGATATTTGTTCAATTGAATCCACAGAATCTGAGATTCCCAGAATATTAGAACTATAAAGAACCTCAGGGACATCTGGTTCAACCCATATATGAAAGAAGTTCTAACTAAAACATGCCCAATAAGTGGTCATTCAAACCCTGCCTAAATACTTCCAGTGGAGAGAAACCTATCGTTTCCCAAGACTCTCAATGCAACATTGAGTTAGTTATGCCAAACAGGAAGTTTGTCCAACATCGAGGTGACATTTTCTTTTTCCTCTTCTGCCCTTTCCTTCCAATTCTGCCTTTTGGGGACTTAGAATATATCTAAGACTTCTTTTGCTCTTAATTACTTGAATATATCTATTATTCTTTCTCCCTCAAATATTCTTTACTTTAGACTAAACATCCATAATTCCTTCAGTAGATTCTCCGAAAATTTTCAGCAGAGGTACCTAAGCAGTATAGTAGATAGATTTTAGACCTGCAGTCAGGAAGACCTGAGTTCAAATCCTTGGACGCTTACTACCTATGTGACTCTTGGCAAGTCACTTAACCTCTGCTTCAGTTTCCTCTATAAAATTGCTATAATATTAGCACTGAACTCTCAGGGTTCTTTTAAGGATAAAATGAGATAATATTTGTAAAACACTGTGTAAACCTCAAAGCACTGTCTAAATCATAGCTCTCATTGTTGTTTGACATAATATTATCCTGGTTACCATTCACTGGATACTGTGAAACTTACAAATGTTCTTTCTAAATGTGATGCCAGAATGGATGAAACTCCAGGTGTGGTCTGACTGTGACAGAATACAGTACAAATATCACTTCCATAGTCAATTCGGATAGATATGTAAAGTTGCCTGTTATTTTTCAACAT